>NC_089821.1:1500000-1765000 GCF_035046505.1 Tiliqua scincoides | reverse complement strand
TAAATGTTCTGAGAGAGGCAAGTGTTCTCATGGCTCTGCTGAGGCAAACATGATCTGCATTTGAAAGGCCCCGTCCCTCTTGCCTAATTTAGAATGTGCATCACAAAGAGTGAGGAGATGATGACCCAAAAAACAGACCCCACACACCTTCTTCAGCATGCCGTTATATGTGCGTGTGTGTAGACATCTGTACGTACTCTGCTTAGACAGGTGTATGTATAAATACAGATAGCAAGAGATCATATGTGGTCAAACAAGGCTTTACATTTTCAAATCTACTGTGTTATTCATCACCTACACACGCACAATTTTTTTTAAATCCTTTATTGCATAAACAAAACCCCAAAAAAGAGCATTACATAGATACAGGCATATGAGTTACATACAAAAAGAAGGGGGGAATATATCAGGCCATAGGCCCATCTAATCCAGCTTCCTATATCGCACAGTGGCCCACCAAATGCCTCAGGGAGCACATAAGACAACAAGAGACCTGCATCCTGGTGCCCTCCCTTGCATCTGGCATCCTGACATAGCACATTTCTAAAATCAAGAGGTTGCACATACCCATTATGGCTTGTAACCCGTAATGGTTCTGCATATCAACACAACACTTCATGTGGCTTATGTTATTATGCCAAGGAATGGCTTCCAGATATCCTCAAATATATCCATGCGCAATTGACGCCGATATGCCATTTGCTCAAATACTGATAAATGCAAAATATCGTCCATTCATTGGGCATATGCAGGTGGGCATCCTTCCTTCCAATGAAGTAATGTAAGTCTTTTTGCTCCAGGTGCAAGTCTCCAAAAACAGGTAGATAATTTGGAATTACATACATATCATCAGTAAGAATTAAAGGTTACTGTAGCACAATCTTTATAATATTATTTCATCCCAAAAGCCTACAATAACAGGACATGACCACTGCATATATGTAAGTGTTGCATTCAAACTTGAGCATTGCCAACATCTAGATTCATTACTAAATCCTTTAAGGCAGTGGTTCTCACACATTTAGCACCAGGACCCACTTTTTAGAATGAGAATCTGTCAGGACCCACTGGAAGTGATGTCATGACTGGAAGTGACATCATCAAACAGAACAATTTTTAACAATTCTAGGCTGCAATGCTACCCATACTGACCCAGGAGTAAGTTCCATTTACTATCATTTGTTAAAAGAAGTACAAGTCTGTAACATTTCCCCAAATGCAGTCACAGACCATGGGAATATCAAGGCTAATATATTAAAAATTAAATATTGAAATGAATGGGGACCCATCTGAAATTTTCTCATGACCCACCTAGTGGATCCCGACCCACAGTTTGAGAAACACTGCTTTAAGGTATAGCCTCTGTGGTGTCCAATATATTCTAAAGAGTATCTTTTTGCTGTATTATGCGTTATCTAAGCTCTCCAGATATTGTGTATATATTCTTAAGTGCCACAGTCCATTGCTCACCCAGGATAGAACATTCCAATTCAGAATTCCATTTAGTTCGAAGTAAATGTGTATCAAACTTAGTATATGACATCAGATATTTATCAACAAATATTACTGGCTTCTTCATATCAACGGACTAAATGAGTACTTCTAAAAGCAGGGGAGTTTGTGAAGCAGATACACCAACAATTATTAATTACTGATATACGAAGAAGACATTCTTAGTTGTAGCAGTATTTATCTACCGCCTTTTCCATAAACTCAAGATAGCTTACATAGGCAGGCTGACCATATAAGAACATAAGAACAGCCCCACTGGATCAGGCCATAGGCCCATCTAGTCCAGCTTCCTGTATCTCACAGCAGCCCACCAAATGCCCCAAGGAGCACACCAGATAACAAGAGACCTCATCCTGGTGCCCTCCCTTGCATCTGGCATTCTGACATAACCCATTTCAAAAATCAGGAGGTTGCGCATACACATCATGGCTTGTACCCCGTAATGGATTTTTCCTCCAAAAACTTGTCCAACCCCCTTTTAAAGGTGTCCAGGCCAGATGCTGTCACCACAACCTGTGGAAAAGAGTTCCACAGACCGACCACATGCTGAGTAAAGAAATATTTTCTTTTGTCTGTCCTAACCCGCCCAACACTCAATTTTAGTGGATGTCCCCTGGTTCTGGTATTATGTGAGAGTGTAAAGAGCATCTCCCTATCCACTCTGTCCATCCCCTGCATAATTTTGTATGTCTCAATCATGTTCCCCCTCTTTTCTAGACTGAAGAACCCCAAACGCCGTAGCCTTTCCTCATAAGGAAGGTGCCCCAGCCCCGTAATCATCTTAGTCGCTCTCTTTTGCACCTTTTCCATTTCTACTATGTCTTTTTTGAGATGTGGCGGCGGCATATAAACTCAATTTTGGGGGTTTTTGTTTTGTTTTTTAAAAATTTTTTTAAAATGGGGTTTTTACAAGAGTTATTCTATGAGAGAAACCCATAGAACGCTCCAAGTCCCTTTGTGGTGCAGTCATCATCCTGGCTGCAGCTCCAGCCATCCAAGAGTCCACAGGCAGACATATGACCTGATCCAGAATTGTTCTGCCTACGTGGGTGTTCTGATGCTTTTCTATAAGAGCCTATTCATTTCAACAGAAAGGACAACTCAAAATTGTGCATCCTTTAGTGCAAGTGGAACTACCCTCCCCCCCCACCCGCAATGTTCATGGCACAGTCTGCTTATTCAGGATCGATGTATGCGCATTGGAAAATGGACAGGGGATTTGATCTAGTTCAGTTCAGTTGTCATACATAGCTGCACTTGTATAGCTAAGGAAGATCCAGGGAGTACTGGGCCCTGGGTTCCAGGTCTCCAGGTTGCATAGGGGATGCCACTTCCCCAGTGGTTATCCTGTGTTTTTGCTTCCAGGAGGTGCCAGTGCCTCAGAAGTCCTCCTGTCAGCCTTAGAAAGGCACTTTCGGTTTTGGCAGGCAGCCTCCCCACATCTTGAGACAACCTCAGGTCTCACACCTCAGACCACCTCCTGAGCCTCAGAACACAGTTCTCCTGAAGCACAAACTTTACTGTGATGTCCTTCCTTTCTTATTTAGGCACTTCAACCAGGTAACACAGGCCTACAAAACGGAGGGTCGGAAAAGTTTTTCCCAAACTTTACAGGGGTTTGATATGAATTTGGGGTGCTGATTCCAAAAATGGCATCCGTTTTGCCCTCTCACGTCTAGTTTTGGAGATACAGTATAGCCTCATTAGTGAATGGTTCAAGCAGCTTCCTCGTGAGGAAGCCATGGTGTAGGCTTCCTCACGAGGAAGCTGCTTGAACCATTCACTAATGAGGCTATGCCGTGTCTCCAAAACTAGACGTGAGAGGGCAAAAAGGATGCCATTTTTGGAATCGGCATCCCAAATATACCCAGGAATTGGTACAACATTTAAGGAAGCAAAATGTGTGTTGGCCTGTCTAATTATCTGACCTACCTCCCTCCTTAATTGTACAGGTGTGCGCCACTTAAACGATGGGGATGCATTCTCTGATCCCTGTTGTTATGCAGTTAGGTCGTTACGTGAACATTCAGTCCAATCTAGTGCCTTTGCTGTGTAAACAGACACTCCTGACTGCCTCCTTAAGAGCCTCTTTGTCATGCTTTGACCACTGTTGTATATGTGGTCCAATGTTAAGTGGTCCACTGTCAAGCAGGGCACACCTGTCCTTCCTTTTTTCAGTAAACTGAATTTGTATTTGGGGAGAGGGTTGTTCCTGACTTTGCACAGCTCTGATTATTTTATACAGGGATATCTCAACATTCCTCTCTTTCTCCTACTGCATTTTCTCACATCAAAATAATTTGTGTAGCACCTGGGGTGTTAAATTTGATTTTGTCATATGGAGGAGTGTTAAAATATTATGTCCCCTGAGGTACCAGTTACCTTAGCCCCACCTACACAGCTGAAACTATTTTAAGGCTGCAATCCTAACATACTTACTAGGGAGCAAGTCCCACTGGGCACAGGGGGACTTACATCTCAGTAAACATGCATAGGATTTTTCTATTAGTTTAAGGGATCTTTGCCCAAACCCTAACCAACTTTCCAGTGCTGACACAGCTATGCCAACGGGGCATGTGCTGCATCCTGCAGTTGTGTGGCAGTCACAGGGCCTCTCTGAGGTAGGGGAATATTTGTTCCTTTACCTCAAGGCTTCCTTGGCCTTATCTTGGTGCTGGAATGTTAGGATTGTGCCCCCAGCCTATGAAAAGAGAAAAGCAGGGACACCAACTGCAAGCCTTCTGGCCCTCTGTTGAATGATTCCTGAGAAGAATACCACGAGGACTGGACTTCCTGATGCTTTCTGGACCCTGAAGCATCATCCATAAATGTGCTCTTACCTGATCACTGAATAACATTGCTTTCAAAAATCCTTTATAACAAAGGATATCTCTCTTGTCTTATATCTCTATCAAAGACCGCGTGCATAAAATCACAGCCCAGTCCTATGCATGGCTATGAAGAAGGAAGTCCCACTGAGTTTGGTGGGACCTCCTCCCAGGTAAGAAGTGCAGAGAACAGCAGCTTCAGTGTGTTTTAGAAGTGGGTCTGGCATGCTGATCCTAAACATGCACAGATGCACATTGCACTGACCACAGTCAATTGAATCAATTGCACACAATTGATTTCTACCACTTGGAAAGATGAACAGTTTGTCTTCCAGTAAGACGTATTGCTCCAAACTCCATGGGACCTTTCTAGGCAATTTATTGGACTGTTCCAACTGAGAGCTTTGCAGATTTGAATTCTTGACTTCTACAATGAAAACGATGCTGGAGGCACTCTGATCCTAACGCATTTGCTTCCAAATCAGTCTGACTGACATCAGTGAAACTTCCAAGAAACGTACCCAGCATTTCAACTAAAAGTGAGAGCATGTCAGCCCTGCCCCAGATGTGCCCATTTTGGAAAGATGTGCCTACAAATGGTGGTCAGATGCTCAGCCTTCAGTCATTGTGTTGGGCTGCCACAGGGTTTGCTTTAGTAAAGGCCAAAGGTGCACAGGTTAAAAAATGTGCTTCATTGAAATCAGTGGCACTCAGAAATAAATCTACTTGGTGTTGGCATTTACCTTCCCAATACGTTTTGATGGTTTTACTCACTCAACAGTCAAATGGTCAGTTTTATTTCAAAGCTTCCCCAAACAAAAATGGAAAGTACCAGGACCACAGAGAGGGGGTTTCTTTGTGGCCTTCTCTTTATTTCACCGTTGCTGATGTTCATGTTTTAATTGGAGTAACAGAACACTGTTAGTGGACGGTCCCTGGTTCCCGGGAAGATTTCAGAGAGCAGCTTCCTGCACAGCTCCTCTCGCAGCAGTGCCAGAGGCCTCCTGCCTCCAGAGAGAGATGCTGTGCTGAGCCTGGACTGGCCCCAGGCAGGCAGGCAGGCAGTTGCTGTTTGAACTGAGCCCTGACCGCCAAATCAAAAGTGGGCTCAGAGAGAGCCGTAAACAGTATGCAATGAGCCTTTGGAAGGCAGCTGATGTCTCATTTGGGGTGACATGTTGTGGCTGATGAGTGTGGATGATGTGGGGTTTCCGATAAGTGCCTCATCAGTATCCTCATCATGATCGTGTTGCTCAGCCACGGCGTGTGCCCTGACTTGATTGTAATTGCTTGAATCTGCTCCTGCTGCTCAGGAGCGCACAGTAATATGCAATAAAACAGCAAGAAGCGACTGTTAACCATCTGAGTTCTGACACGGCTGTTTTGCAGTTCAAGCGCTCCAGAGAGAGAGAGAGAGAGAGAGAGAGAGAGAGAGAGAGAGAGAGAGAGAGAGAGAGCTTGCCTACATGCATCTTTTAGAGGCATCTCTACTGTACTCACACATTTATGCACACATGCCTATATGATCTGGTGCACCTGATCACATTTAATGCATTTGTATAGTTACAAAGACTGGAAACAACAGTGAGATCTTCTTCTAGGGTAGAAGGCTCAGCTTACTGGACGGAGCTCCAAAGCATGCTTTTCTGTGATTGAGAAAGGCCTCCTGTCCACCCTGAGCCTCTCACTGGTGTTTGTCATTGCATCTCCCAACCCAGAAGTGACTGGCGATGATATCATCACCAGTTACTTTTGGTGGTACTTTGAACAGGTGGACCATGCGAAGTGCTATGGTAGTATGGTGGAGGACAAACTTTGAAAAACACAGATCTAGAGAGGAGAAGCAGCAGCAGCAGGTGTCATGGGACAAGGGGGTGGCACCTGGCAACATGGACTTGGGTTAGCCCTGTATATGAGAGGATATGTATCTAGAAAGTCACAGCACAATCCTATGCATGTCTACTCCAAAGTAGGTCCCACTGAATTCAATAGGACTTACTCCCATTTGAGTGTCTGGGCCTGAGAGAGGAAGATGTCTTTCCCACAGCAGAGTCCTTTGAACAGATGATAAAAGGAAAGTATAGGACTGACGCGGGGACTTTTTGGACATGTGCTGGCCCCTCATGTCATAAGTGCATTCTAGCCACAGTGCAATACAGCAGCAACTGACTTTGTATGGACCACAGCATACTCTGTGCATATGTAAGCATGGCCTTGTCACTGCTGGGCTCTGGAATCTGTGCATGCTTGCTTGCCTGGTGAATGGTTGGTGCTGTCAGCTTGAACCAAATGCCACTGAACGAAATTTCATTGTGAAGGTGTTGCTTTAAAAAATCCTTGAAAGGGAGGTTGTTGATTACGACTTCCCTGGGTATTCAACACTTCATGTTGTTTAAAGATTAAGCACTAATATTTAAAGAATTCTGTGAACTTCCGTCTGATCTGGTCCGGAGATAGATGCCTTCTGTTGCAGTTCCAAAGGCCTGCTTCAGCAGAACAGCGAAGAAAATCCCAAACAAGGTTGGTGCAAGAACACAGCCCTGCTTCACTCCGCTTCGGATGTCAAAAGGGTCTGATGTGGAGCCATCGAAGACAACAGTGCCCTTCATGTCCTTGTGGAAGGATCTGATGATGCTGAGGAGCCTGGGTGGACATCCAATCTTGGGGAGAATCTTGAAGAGGCCGTCTCTGCTGACCAGGTCGAAAGCCTTTGTGAGATCTATGAAGGCTATAAAGAGTGGCTGTCGTTGTTCCCTGCATTTCTCCTGCAGTTGTCTAAGGGAGAATACCATATCAGTGGTGGACCTGTTGGCTCGGAATCCACACTGCGATTCTGGATAGACGCTCTCTGCAAGTACCTGGAGCCTCTTTAGTACAACTCGGGCAAACAGCTTTCCTACAACGCTAAGGAGAGAGATGCCACGGTAGTTGTTGCAGTCACCCCTGTCACCTTTGTTCTTGTACAGCGTGATGATGTTTGCATCCCTCATGTCTTGAGGTACTCCACCTTCTCTCCAGCAGAGACAGAGGATTTCATGCAGCTCAGTGACGATGATCTCTTTGCAGCATTTTAGGACTTCAGCAGGGACCAGACCAGACGGAAAGCTCCGGACCAGATCAGACGGAAAGCTCTTCAACCTCTCCAGACTGAGAGCAAAATCCAAAGTCCAGCTGAAATGTCTGCGTGACTTCCTCTTTGCCGACGATGCAGCTGTCACTACCCACTCTGCCAAAGATCTCCAGCAGCTCATGGATCGTTTTAGCAAGGTCTGCCAAGATTTTGGACTGACAATCAGCCTGAAGAAAACACAGGTCATGGTTCAGGATGTGGACTCACCTCCCTGCATTACAATCTCTGAGCATGAACTGGAGGTTGTCCATGACTTTGTGTACCTTGGCTCAACGATCTCCGACACTCAATCTCTCGATACCGAGCTAAACAAGCGCATCGGTAAAGCAGCTACCACGTTTTCCAGACTCACAAAGAGAGTCTGGTCCAACAAGAAGCTGACGGAACATACCAAGATCCAGGTCTACAGAGCTTTCGTCCTGAGTACACTTCTGTACTGCAGCGAGTCATGGACTCTTCGCTCACAACAGGAGAGGAAACTGAGCGCTTTCCACATGCGCTGCCTCCGACGCATCCTCGGCATCACCTGGCAGGACAAAGTTCCAAACAACACAGTCCTGGAACGTGCTGGAATCCCTAGCATGTATTCACTGCTGAAACAGAGACGCCTGCGTTGGCTTGGTCATGTCGTGAGAATGGATGTCTTTTCATGTCTTTGAAAAGGTCAACAGGCATGTGGATGCGGGAGAACCCGTGGACATTATATATCTGGACTTTCAGAAGGCGTTTGACACGGTCCCTCACCAAAGGCTACTGAAAAAACTCCACAATCAGGGAATTAGAGGACAGGTCCTCTCGTGGATTGAGAACTGGTTGGAGGCCAGGAAGCAGAGAGTGGGTGTAAATGGGCAATTTTCACAATGGAGAGAGGTGAAAAGCGGTGTCCCCCAAGGATCTGTCCTGGGACCGGTGCTTTTCAACCTCTTCATAAATGACCTGGAGACAGGGTTGAGCAGTGAAGTGGCTAAGTTTGCAGACGACACCAAACTTTTCCGAGTGGTAAAGACCAGAAGTGATTGTGAGGAGCTCCAGAAGGATCTCTCCAGACTGGCAGAATGGGCAGCAAAATGGCAGATGCGCTTCAATGTCAGTAAGTGTAAAGTCATGCACATTGGGGCAAAAAATCAAAACTCCACATATAGGCTGATGGGTTCTGAGCTGTCTGTGACAGATCAGGAGAGAGATCTTGGGGTGGTGGTGGACAGGTCGATGAAAGTGTCGACCCAATGTGCGGCGGCAGTGAAGAAGGCCAATTCTATGCTTGGGATCATTAGGAAGGGTATTGAGAACAAAACGGTTAGTATTATAATGCCGTTGTACAAATCGATGGTAAGGCCACACCTGGAGTATTGTGTCCAGTTCTGGTCGCCGCATCTCAAAAAAGACATAGTGGAAATGAAAAAGGTGCAAAAGAGAGCGACTAAGATGATTACGGGGCTGGGGCACCTTCCTTATGAGGAAAGGCTACGGCGTTTGGGCCTCTTCAGCCTAGAAAAGAGACGCTTGAGGGGGGACATGATTGAGACATACAAAATTATGCAGGGGATGGACAGAGTGGATAGGGAGATGCTCTTTACACTCTCACATAATACCAGAACCAGGGGACATCCACTAAATTGAGTGTTGGGCGGGTTAGGACAGACAAAAGAAAATATTTCTTTACTCAGTGAGTGGTCGGTCTGTGGAACTCCTTGCCACAGGATGTGGTGCTGGCGTCTACCCTAGATGCCTTTAAAAGGGGATTGACGAGTTTCTGGAGGAAAAATCCATTATGGGATACAAGCCATGATGTGTATGCGCAACCTCCTGATTTTAGGAATGGGTTAAGTCAGAATGCCAGATGTAGGGGAGAGCACCAGGATGAGGTCTCTTGTTATCTGGTGTGCTCCCTGGGGCATTTGGTGGGCCGCTGTGAGATACAGGAAGCTGGACTAGATGGGCCTATGGCCTGATCCAGTGGGGCTGTTCTTATGTTCTTATGATGATGGCCGGATCCCAAAGGATCTCCTCTATGGAGAACTCGTGCAAGGAAAGCGCCCTACAGGTAGACCACAGCTGCGATACAAGGACATCTGCAAGAGGGATCTGAAGGCCTTAGGGATGGACCTCAACAAGTGGGAAACCCTGGCCTCTGAGCAGCCCGCTTGGAGGCAGGCTGTGCAGCATGGCCTTTCCCAGTTTGAAGAGACACTTTGCCAACAGTCTGAGGCAAAGAGGCAAAGAAGGAAGGCCCATAGCCAGGGAGACAGACCAGGGACAGACTGCACTTGCTCCCGGTGTGGAAGGGATTGTCACTCCCGGATTGGCCTTTTCAGCCACACTAGACGCTGTGCCAGAACCACCTTTCAGAGCGCGATACCATAGTCTTTCGAGACTGAAGGTTGCCAATACTGTGAACTTCTGTGCTTTTTAAAAAATTGTAAATACACACCTTGCCAAACCTGGATCTGTAAAAGCTTTGCTACTTGTTTCAACTACTCCATAATTATGCATATGAAATGTGAATATTTCACAGGATCTTTTGTATGTATATGGGGTAACATATACAGTGCCAATGCTATTGATATGGAGTCAACAATGGAGAACCCAGTTGCCCATCCTATGCACGTTCACTCAGAAATAAATCATATTTCCTCCTAAATTAATATGCCCAGAAATGCAGTCTTAGTGAAAAAACAAGGGGTATCCCCATTTAATGCACAATGTACATACAGAGAGAGAGAGCACCAACAAGAGCACAAAATGGTACAGTCAAATCAATCCACTCCACTGTGGACAATGATGACTGGGTCAACTCTGTGTATTTCCCATGGGCCTAAATCCACTCTGGAAACTCTAAAAAATGACAACTAGCGATACAGAGATTATTTTCCTTGTTGTTTAGTCAGGTAAGCATTGCTGAGACATTTTAGCTCTATAATTTATTTCCTGTGTATCAACAGAAGTGTCATCTTGAACATGTTTGCTTAGAAGCAAATTTTGTTGAGTTCCATGGAATGGATTCTATTGGAACATCTTGAAGGCTGTCATCTAACACATATAGCTGCTTACATAAGAACATAAGAAAAGCCCAGCTGGATCAGGCCAAAAGCCCAGCTAGTCCAGCTCCAGTATCTCACAGTGGCCTACCAGATGACTCAGGGAGCACACAAGACAACAGCAGACCTGCATTATGGTGCCCTCCCTCACATCAGGCATTCAGAGGTAGCCTACTTCTAACAGGAGATTGCACATACCCATCACGGCTTGTCACCTGTGATGAACTTCTCTTGAACATGATTGAGACATACAAAATTATGCAGGGGATGGACAGAGTGAATAGAGAGACGCTCTTTTCCCTCTCACATGACACCAGAACCAGGGACATCCACGAAAGTTGAGCGTTGAGAGGGTTAGCACAAACAAAAGAAAATATTTCTTTACCCAACATAAGAACATAAGAATGTAATTAGTCTGTGGAACTCCTTGCCACAGGAAGTGGTGAAGGCATCTTTTCTAGTTGCCTTTAGAAGGGGATTGGACAAATTTCTGGAGGAAAAATCCTTCACGGGTTACAAGTCATGATAGGTATGTGCAAGGTCTTGGTTTTAGAGGCAGGCTGCCTTCGATTGGCAGATGCAGGGGAGGGCACCAGGACGCAGGTTGTGTCTGTTGTCTTGTGTGTTCCCTGAAGGATTTGGTGGGCCACCATGAGATACAGGAAGATGGACTAGGTGGGCCTTTGGCCTGATCCAGCAGGGCTCTTCTTATGTACTTATATTCATGAGCTGTCCTGAGATCCTTGTGGGAAGAACAAGAAGAAATCTAACTAATAATTCACAGCATTTAGATATATCCAAGTTTAAACCATAGAGAAAGCAGTGAATTTTGAGAACATTTCTTATTGTTGCTTTCTTTTTCTCCCTCCTACTAACTGTAGCCAACTTATTGACCCTGGTCAAAAAAGCATCTTCACCTGCTCTGGAAAGCAAAGGAAATCCAGCATAACTGTTTATAACAAGAGGCAGTGTGCAGAACCATTGACAGCCAGAGATATAAATGCCCCTGAGGAATCTACATATGTGGTCTGAAACACAGAGATGGAGGGGAACTGATTCCATGCCCTCAGTGCAGTGATATGTGGTGAAGGGAATGGCTGGGGAGGCACTTGCTATGGCCCCACAAGGCATTCTGGGGGCTTTCTGGGTGTACCGTCACCGGGGATGCTGGCACAGGCTCTAGTCTCTCCCTGTATAGTGACAGACACATGCCTCTACTTTATAGGGGCAGACTAGAGCTGGTGGTAGCCTCCTCTGTGATTGTGCTCGGAAACTATTGCGAAACAGTGTGGAGCACCTGCGCGATCACCAGGGAGTTTGAGGCTGTTTTCATTGGAGTATGTCAGGTGAGGCATTGCCTCCCTGACCACATGTCCCCGCCTAAGGTCCAGCATTATGTTGCAAAGTCCCACATGGTTGGGGCTTTGTTTGTATTGTTTTACCTGTAAGTTGCCATAATAACATAACAACATAAGAACAGCCCCACTGGCTCAGGCCACAGGGCCATCTAGTCCAGCTTCCTGTATCTCACAGCGGCCCACCAAATGCCCAGGGAGCACACCAGATAACAAGAGACCTCATCCTGGTGCCCTCCCTTGCATCTGGCATTCTGACATAACCCATTTCTAAAATCAGGAGGTTGCGCATACACATCATGGCTTGTACCCCATAATGCATTTTTCCTCCAGAAACTTGTCCAATGCCTTGAGTGTTCTTTGTGGAATGAATGAATGAATGAATGAATGAATGAATGGTGCCACCCGCCTGCCCCCTGAAGGTGTGCTGGGCACTGACTGGCACACTTGCTGAGGATTTGGGGGCTGACCTGGTCAGATTAGCCTTTGCTGGAGAGCATAGGCCTTCGGTCAGTGCCTGACCTTTGACAACACCCCTGAAAGCCCTTTCTAGATATCGCTTTTGTCTTTCATAGTGGCAGGTGTGGAGAGGAGAGAAACAGGACTTTCTACCATTCCATTTTATGCGCAGCTATTAAAGCTACAGGAACCCTGCTGACTTGGCATCTGGTCACTCTGGAGTTAACTGGATGCAGTGACATAGGAAAGACTGCAGGATTAAAGTGGACACTCTACGGCAGTTGCATGCCATTATATTTGTTTCATATTGTATAAATTGATCTTAAATTTCTGTCACCTGTCCTGAAGAAGGGGGCGGGCTGCAAATAATAGGCCACAATTTTGGGCGCACTTACTTGGATACAACATAGTTTTGTAAAATGGCTGCAAATGGCTGCAGGAACTTTACCCCGCACATGCCCAATCTCGTCTGATCTCACAAGCTAAGCAGGGTCAGGCCTGGTTAGTACTTGGATGGGAGACCGCCTGGGAATACCGGGCGCTGTAGGCTTATACCATGATCTCGGAAGCTAAGCAGAGTCAGGCCTGGTTAGTACTTGGATGGGAGACCGCCTGGGAATACCGGGTGCTGTAGGCTTCTACCATAGTCTTTCGAGACTGAAGGTTGCCAACCATTCTGCCAAATGGGAAGTGCTGCTACAGAAGGTGGCAGTTCTCCCTGACCATCACCAGACCACCCAGTACTTGCTGCAGCAGATAAGGCAGTGCAGGGGATAGGAAGGGGGGAAAATGTGGCAGGGAGGGGTGGAAGGGGCAGGGAGGCTGCCGGAGGTGGTGGATCCTATCCCCTCTTTTCTCAAGCCCCCAACCCCTTTGTCTCCTCAGACGTGCACCAGCAAAATCACTGGTGCAGGTCTGAAAAGACCCAGTGCAGAGTAGGAGACTTTTGGAGAGGTAAGAGGTAATTTAAATCCCCTTTCCCCTCTGAAGCTTTGGGGGCAGGGGTGGGAAGGAGAGGATTGGGCTGTAAGGATGATACACAGGTGTCCTACACAGTACCTGGGCATGTTAGTTATAAGAAAATGCCTCTTGGAAACAATGAGGATCTGATCCTACCCTGAAGCCAACCTTCCGGTGCCCAGGCATCTTCCGTGCAGCTCCAAGGTAAGGGAACAAACATATTGTTCCTTGGAGGAGGCCTTTGTGAATGCCCGCTGCAGGATGCACTGCATGGCCTTTTGCATGAAGGCTGGACATGAATGCTGGACAGTTGGCTACGACTGGGCTCTTAGATTGCTCTCCTTTTGGATAAAAAGGGACATGATAGAAGTAATGTCTCCAACGTGTTAAGTGTTTGAATAAATAAATGTTGCTTCATTGCCTGAAGTTTATATGGATGACACATAAAGTACATCTCTGAGATCCTCACTTAGAAAAGCAATTATATAAATATTGAGTGCACATGTAATGTGCCACTTTGGCTGCCCTCTTCCAAATAAATATGGTTGCAAGGATTCCACTCCAGGAAACAGGAGTGCGGAAAGGCAGAAGAAACCAGTGGCCTTGTGACAGAGGAGTCCTGGTACAGAAACAATAATTATTTTAGTGCTTCGTTAAGTACATTTTCAATGTCATTGGAGAATCTACTAATGGCAAGAAATATGGTCATTAGAGAAGGGGTTACAGACACCTGAGAGCTATTGATTGTAGGAATTGATTCAATGGTTTTTAATAATCAATGTACTACCAGCTTGTGTGACAAGATGTCAGTGAATAGTTGCTTGATGCGTATGCCTTCCAGGTTATAGGGGGAAGTAAGTCAACCAAAGACTGACTAGGTGTTTGGGAATGAAAATGTTTCTCTCTCTCACTCTCCCCAGGTTCAATTCAGCATTTAAGGTGAAAGCAGAGCACATCATGTCTTACGGCTCTGTTCCCTAAATTTGAAGTATGCCTCCCTCAGTACAGATGAATGAGCCATCTAAAGCGGGGGAGGGGGTAGAAATCAATGTAGGGCAATGGGAAATGTATCTTGTGATGGACAAAGGGAATGCAAAATTAAATTCTTGATGTGAAAAGGGGGACAATGAAGCTTTCTGTATGAGATACCTCTGGAGAAGAATTCAATTTCTCTGCTTTCTCTCTCTCTTGCTTTCTTTGTTTTGTTTTTCCCCCTCTCTTGTTAATACAGAGATCTACTGAAAAAGCCTGAAAGCCTTTTATTATTTCTTTTTTTTTTTTCTTTTTAATACGTGGTATACATTCTCTTTTAAAAAAAATTTTCTCCCAACGGTAAAGCGGTTCCCATTTTTCTGTTTGTTTCGGACACCTAGCTGTGACCAACAATGCCTCCCATTGAATCACTTCTTTCATCTATTCAGCTCCTTTTATTCCCTTCATCTCATCTCCCCCTTCACCAGCTTACCTCTCATTAACCCTCAGGGTTCCAAACACATTGTATCTTCCTTAAAGATACATATTTCTTATTCAGGCATCAGCCATTTCTGCTTGGTGGATTCAGTTTCTGTAATTCTCTAATACAGTAGTTTAAGTGCTCAGCACATACACTTTCCATTGCAGAGAAGAATAAGCCAATATATTAATTTATACTGGCACATTGTATGCTGCTCAATTGTATATCTGCTTTTCCTTCTAGGTGAGGCAGTGCAAAGAAAACCTTTTCTTCTAACGTCATAAAACATGTTTGAGTCCACATATAGAAATGTGGTCCCCAGTCAATTTGGGTAGCTTGTAATGTCTATTGTTCCATGCAAGTCACCTGGAAAATGAGATAGCCAAAGGTGTAAAATAGCATTGTGTTCTCATTTTAAACTTCAGGTGGAAAAGAAAAACGGTGGGGGGGGGGAGAGTTATTACTGCAAGAAACCCCTATTTTATTTATTTCTTACAAAAAATCTGTGTGTGTGCATGCACAATTTATATAAATTCATGCCTGTGCCATCTGCTGAACCAGACCAGGCCCCTGATTCAGCTGAGTCAGCATTCTCTAACTGGCTGTCAGCAACTCTTGAAGGGTCTTCCCCAGCTGTACCTGGGGGTGCCAGGACTGATCCAGGAACCTTTTGCTTGTGCTATATGGTTGAGCTATAGCTCTTTACCTGGGTGTCATATACAGTACAGTGAGCTGGTAAAATGCAGATAATGATGGACATATTGATGATACCACATGCCTCTAGCAAACACCCAAAATTATGGTATGATACTAATAAATAACTTCAATGACTATTAAGTGATCGTCCATGTTCACTGGCTTTGGTATCTTTAGACATTTGCCAGATGTGTGAGGGGTTCTCATTGCTAGTATGTTTTGGTCCTAGAACTATTGATGGAGCATATTCTCTGGTCAAGTTCTGATAAACCACTATAGATGTGGCCAATAGTTTTGGCCTGGCCATTGGGATTTTTTTTCCTTTAGAGATTTCCCCTTCTGTATCATATCACAACCTGCTTTTGAAATTCTGCCCAAGATCACGAGAGATTTGTCGTGAAGCATGACAAGCAGCAATCTGAGAAATGCAATCCCTTGGATGCATGGAACTAGTTATACTGTCCTTTGACCCTGCCTGTGGCACAAGCAAACAAATGTTACTTGTGACCAGGTCCCATAAAATCCATGCAACTTGCATTGGTCACTGCTTGGTGTTGTTCAATTGCTTTCAACTGATCAAATCATGATTAACTTTTACTGGATTGTACCCATTTTGTTTTGCTTGAAGGGTCAGTAGTACTAAAGTTTGTAAGGGAAGAATAGTCAAATTTTTGCCTGGTGTGTGTGGGAGAATAGATGGATAATTTCCTTTGGGAAGGTGTGTGTTGGGGGGAGAAGAATGAATTGATTGTATGTTTAAAAAAAAAAAAAGAATTGTTGTGTGTATGTGTGGGTATGTGAACTGACTGAGGTGGAAAAAAAAATCCTGAATGAATAGCTAACTAGGAGAGGACATGTAGAGCTACAACTGTTACCTTGATAAAGGTGATTTTTTTTTTTAACTGCTATACCCTGGTGAAGGATCGGAGCAGAGCCTATTGAGGCCCCAGCTTTGAAACTTACACACACCCAATAGTTGTCTAAGTTGAAAAAAGGAAACAAAACAAGAACCCCCCCTCAAAAAAGGAAAAAAAAAAAGTTTATGGTTTAAATATTTTGTATGGTCCAGACCTATTCTGTTGTGAGAATTTAAATATATTATGTGATTTTTATATACTGCAGTTTTTAAGACTATTATGTTTTGATATTGTAAGTAGCTTTGATTTTGAGAGAAACCAGTTATGCATGCAATGTTTCTTTTGCAGAATGTTGACACCACGATTATAAGCATTAAAGCATTAATAGTCCTGCATTTGGAAATGACAGAAACCCCAATATATTGGCATGCCTTTGTGTTTTTTCTCATGATAATTAGCTTCCATCTATCTGCCTGGAATCACTATATCTCTGGTTTATGTCTGTTGTTTACTGTGTTTAGCTTTATGTTCTGTGAGCCTTAATGGTCTCATCAGGGTTCCATGAGCTCATTTGTAAGTATCATGCTTTGGTCCATAACGTCATGCATCTGCTGTACGTGTGCATTTATTGAGCCTGCATATCTTGAAACTTCAGTGAAGGGGGAGGGGAACAGACTTATACTTTACGGCTGGTCTTGAATGCACATTTACTGTGAAATAAGTGAATAATAATACTAGGTTATTTTGGAAAGTGCTCTTTTATGCAATCACTGCATTTAATACAATCACAAAATGGCAGCCCAACAGGTGGTCTTTTCATTGCATTAAACCACGACAACTGGAACAAAAAGGACACCAGAATGTCGTGTTCTTCAGAATGTAAAAAGCTGTTCACTTCCTTTTGTGCATTTTCAGATTTAGCCATGTTCGTTATTGTTGAGCCACAAATGCAGGACATTCTTTTTTGACATTTTGCCATAAATAGACACTGACTGAGGCTGACCGGCCAGTGGGCTGTTTTGTCACTGGCTAGCGGAAACAAGCCATTGAACAATGAGTAGGCACTCTTGGGTTCTAAATGGCTGTGGAAAGTACCAGTTTTGACATCTTGCAAATCGAGCAAAGTCTCGGGTAACAAAAGTATATTTGACAAAGGATGATGTTTCTTTTCCGATATTTCCCCCAAAAGTAAGTATTCCATTCTGGCCTAATGAAGTTGCAAAGACGATTTGGTGTCACATTGACAGCTCTTGAAGGTCTTGAAAATATACTAGGGCATTGTGGATTGACCCATTCAAGCAGCCTCTTTTGGAAGGGCCCATTATTTAAACAGTAATTATGAACTTCATGGGGCAGAGGCAGGGAGGGCGGAATGAGATACTTCTTTGTTAGCACTGTAGAAGTGGAGAAGGTACCGCATTGCAGTGATCACAGAGCCCAGTCCTATGTGTATTCACTTGCCAGTAAATGCCACTGAGCTGAATGGATGTGTGTGAAGAACTGCACCTTTGGTCTCATATGAAGTATCCATTTAATTTATCTGAAATATTTCTAGGCCATTTTTTTTGATAAAACCAACATCCAAAGTGGCTTCTAAGATACAGACACTAGAACTAGTTGAAAACCATTCCAAAGCAGTGACAAGCAGCCATTGCAGAGCAGCACTAAAACTAAAACAGTATAAAAAGCATTCAAAGCAAATTTAAAAATTCAAAAGTTTTGGGGAATGGAGTGTTCTCCTGGGGCTGAAAATATCATGATTTGGGTGCCAGCAGTGAATCTTTGGGTGAAGCATTCCACCACTGGGGCACCACACCTGGGAATTCCTTCCGCCAATTGCCACCTGCCTCACCTCACCGCCAAAGGCCGGGGCACCTCGACTAGAGCCTCCAAAAATGACCACGTTGCACAGATAGGCTGACACGGGTGCAAGTGCTTCTTAGGCACTTGGATCCCAAACCAGATGGGCTTTCAAAGCTGAGCGCCAGCATGAGGACTGTGCTTGGAAATGAACGAAGCGGCCAGTGCAGCTCATCAGGCACTGTGAGAAGAGCCCCCAGTGACTGGTTCCAGTTAGTTTGCCTTACAGTGTCTTGCAAACTCACTTCAGCTCCAGGACTGCCTTCACACATAGAAGGCTTTACAGTAGCGAATCTGAGCATCTACCAGAGCATGAATAGCTGACTGGACTGTTTCTGTGCAGGAGAGACCACAACTGGTGTGCCAGCCTGAGTGGGTCAAAGGAGCTGCATGCCACAGATGCCACTTGGGTGGCAAAGACCCCTGAACTGTGAACCTGATCCTCTCTAAGGGAGCGCAGCCCTGTCCAGAAAAGGATGAACACCATCTCCCTGAGTACCAAACCATAACATATCCATCTGGTTGACTGAACACGCTGGGGATTGGACCATGGGCATCTTGCAAGCAAGGCATCTGCTTGCTAGCCTTTTCAAAGGCTTCCCATGCACATATTTATGGTTCCTCAAAGATGTGCTATATTGCAGTGCAATATAATATAACACACACACACACACGCACGCACGCACACATATAGGCAACCATCAGTCTCGAAAGACTATGGTATCGCGCTCTGAAAGGTGGTTCTGGCACAGCGTCTAGTGTGGCTGAAAAGGCCAATCCGGGAGTGACAATCCCTTCCACACCAGGAGCAAGTGCAGTCTGTCCCTGGTCTGTCTCCCTGGCCTATGGGCCTTCCTCAGACTGCTGGCAAAGTGTCTCTTCAAACTGGGAAAGGCCATGCTGCACAGCCTGCCTCCAAGCGGGCCGCTCAGAGGCCAGGGTTTCCCACTTGTTGAGGTCAACTCCTAAGGCCTTCAGATCCCTCTTGCAGATGTCCTTGTATCACAGCTGTGCTCTACATGTAGGGTGCTTTCCTTGCCCGAGTTCTCCATAGAGGAGATCCTTTGGGATCCGGCCATCATCCATTCTCACTACATGACCGAACCAACGCAGGCATCTCTGTTTCAGCAGTGAATACATGCTAGGGATTCCAGCACGTTCCAGGACTGTGTTGTTAGGAACTTTGTCCTGCCAGGTGATGCCGAGGATGCGCCGGAGGCAGCGCATGTGGAAAGCATTCGGTTTCCTCTCCTGTTGTGAGCGGAGAGTCCATGACTCGCTGCAGTACAGAAGTGTACTCAGGACGCAAGCTCTGTAGACCTGGATCTTGGTATGTTCCGTCAGCTTCTTGTTGGACCAGACTCTCTTTGTGAGTCTGGAAAACATGGTAGCTGCTTTACCGATGCGTTTGTTTAGCTCAGTATCGAGAGATTGAGTGTCGGAGATCGTTGAGCCAAGGTACACAAAGTCATGGACAACCTCCAGTTCATGCGCAGAGATTGTAATGCAGGGAGGTGAGTCCACATCCTGAACCATGACCTGTGTTTTCTTTAGGCTGATCGTCAGTCCAAAATCTTGGTAGGCCTTGCTAAAACGATCCATGAGCTGCTGGAGATCTTTGGCAGAGTGGGTAGTGACAGCTGCATCGTCGGCAAAGAGGAAGTCACGCAGACATTTCAGCTGGACTTTGGATTTTGCTCTCAGTCTGGAGAGGTTGAAGAGCTTTCCGTCTGATCTGGTCCGGAGATAGATGCCTTCTGTTGCTGTTCCAAAGGCCTGCTTCAGCAGAACAGCGAAGAAAATCCCAAACAAGGTTGGTGCAAGAACACAGCCCTGCTTCACGCCGCTTCAGATGTCAAAGGGGTCTGATGTGGAGCCATCGAAGACAACAGTGCCCTTCATGTCCTTGTGGAAGGATCTGATGATGCTGAGGAGCCTGGGTGGACATCCAATCTTGGGGAGAATCTTGAAGAGGCCATCCCTCCTGACCAGGTCGAAAGCCTTCATGAGATCTATGAAGGCTATAAAGAGTGGCTGTCGTTGTTTCCTGCATTTCTCCTGCAGTTGTCTAAGGGAGAATACCATATCAGTGGTGGACCTGCTGGCTCGGAATCCGCACTGTGATTCTGGATAGATGCTCTCTGCAAGTAACTGGAGCCTCTTTAGTGCAACTCAGGCAAACAACTTTCCTACAACGCTAAGGAGAGAGATGCCACGGTAGTTGTTGCAGTCACCCCTGTCACCTTTGTTCTTGTACAGCGTGATGATGTTTGCATCCCTCATGTCTTGTCTTGAGGTACTTCACCTTCTCTCCAGCAGAGACAGAGGATTTCATGCGGCTCAGTAGCGATACACACACACACACTATACACATACATACTGAAGTGTGTGTATATATATAATTTATTGTTAGCTGCTGTGAGTCATAAGAACATAAGAACAGCTCCACTGGATCAGGCCATAGGCCCATCTAGTCCAGCTTCCTGTATCTCACAGTGGCCCACAATATGCCCCAGGGAGCACACCAGGTAACAAGAGACCTGCATCCTGGTGGCCCACCAAATGCCCCAGGAAGCACACCAGGTAACAAGAGACCTGCATCCTGGTGCCCTCCCTTGCATCTGACATAACCCATTTCTAAAATCAGGAGGTTGCGCATACACATCATGGCTTGTACCCTGTAATGGATTTTTCCTCCAGAAATTGTCTAACCCCTTTTAAAGGCGTCCAGACCAGATGCCGTCACCACATCCTGTGGCAAGGAGTTCCACAGATCAACCACACGCTGAGTAAAGAAATATTTTCTTTTGTCTGCTCTAACTCTCCCAACACTCAACTTTAGTGGATGTCCCCTGGTTCTGGTGTTATGTGAGAGTGTAAAGAGCATCTCCCTATCCCCTCTGTCCATCCCCTGCATAATTTTGTATGTCTCAATCATGTCCCCCCTCAGGCGTCTCCTTTGTCCCCTTTGGCATGGGAGAAAGATGAGATTAAAGTACTATAAATAAATAAATAAATAAAAGTGTAGATGCCCCATGTGCTGAGAGATGCTGCGGAAGAGGCAGACAGAATGTTGAGCAGATGTCAAGGTCTTTCCAGTGGAGCCTGTCTTGAGAGAAAAACAAAGGTGCTTCTCTCTCACCTGCTTGGCCTCAGGAGAGGCTTTGTGTGTCTGTGCACATGTACATTATGGCTGTGCTCTTTACCCTGCTTCTTTCATTTACATCACAGATTGTGATGCACACATCATAGATTTGTGTGCGTGCTACATAGCCTATTTTAATAAATGTATCCTATTACCTGCTGTCTAAGGGCTATGTGTTAAATCTGAATGTGGAAAATTGCCCTGGTGGAAATGTGGAAAATCTGAAGCCTTTCTCCTAAACCCTGAATTAAATGATACTTCGGCCTAATTCAGGTAACTGTCATATAATTGCAGAAACTGTAAGAGAAAAACAAACCCTTCACTGTTTGATTCATGAAATGGGCGATGCTTTTGCCAAAGTCACAAAATGATGAAATGCTTCTGCCAGATTCCTGAAAGGCTGAGCTCCTGTCATGAATTATGCAACTGATTTCTGAATTAGGCAGAGACTTTGTGCAATTCATACAGACAGTCTGCTTGTTTCATGAATTGGGCAAATGTGTTGCCCATTTTGTGAAATAAACAGATTTTGTTTTGAGTAAGCAGTTTCACGAGTCAGGCACAGTCACAACTGCAGAAACAGCTTATTTTGTGAGCAGATTCAGAGCAGATTCAGAAATCTGGTCCAACTTTGAGAATATGCCTGATGTACAGCTTGTGGTGACGGCACCTGGCCTGGATGCCTTTAAAAGTGGATTGGACAAATATCCAGAGGAAAAGTTCATCACAGGTTACAAGCCGTGATATGTATGTGCAGCCTCCTGATTTTAGAAACGGGCTATGTCAGATGTAGGGGAGGGCACCAGGATGAGGTCTCTTGTTATCTGGTGTGCTCCCTGGGGCATTTGGTGGGCCGCTGTGAGATACAGGAAGCTGGACTAGATGGGCCCATGGCCTGATCCAGTGGGGCTGTTCTTATGTTCTTAACTACAATTCCCAGAATGCCTTGCAAGTCTCTTTTTATCTGGTGTGCTCCCTGGGGCATTTGGTGGGCTGCTGTGAGATACAGGAAGCTGGTCTAGATGGGCCTATGGCCTGATCCAGTGGGGCTCATGTTCTTATGTTCTGATAACACTGGAGTGGGAGGGACAATGTGTTTTGTCTGTGGAAGGGACTAGCTGGTTCTGAACTAGAACTTTGAGACTGCTTTGAAATGAACCAGCCACAAAGAGCTTCCAAGCAACTATTCCACAGTCAAGAAAGCACAGAATGCTGCTCTGCTCTGCTCTGGCTGCAGCCTCATAGATCAGACTCTGTCAGGCAGGGAGGTGAAGGAGTTGAATCATCAGGCTCCATGATTGGAAACTGAGGCCCCAGTCTAATTCCAGATTTACAAAACTACAGACCTGCACCTGCAGATCTAGTATCCGCTGATGCAGTTATCTGTGAATTCACAGATCTGGGTGTGGGTGCTGGATCCACCAAAAGTCCATTAACTTTGTTTAGATTCCTACCACTGTGAAAATGTTCTTCCTTTTACAGGTCACTATAAGCAAACAAGCTTATAGCAACTTGGAGGTAGGCTGCAGGCAACCTGAATGCTTGAAAAATCTACATTAAACGCTTTTAGAAAGCAGGAAATTAACTGCTTCTGGTTAACGTTTGGTCTACTTTTTTTCAAGCATTTGGGTAGTCTAGTTTCTTTCAGAGCCAGCTGACATGCCCCCTTTGTCTCCTTGAACTTGTGCCAGCTAAAGAGCTAGTGTCGATCTGAGAAGACCCCATTGCCCCCCCTTCGTAGCATGCAGTGGAGTGTGTCAGCTTGCTCCAGAGGTGATAGCATTTGGAGCAAGTCATCCACTCCTGGTGCCAACCCCTCCTGTCTCCTATATGCCCCCCCTTCTGCCCCCCCCCAGTCTGTTCCACCCACCCTGCCAACTTATTGAGGTCAACAGGTCTTTTCTCTGTCGTTGTGAGCAGGGCCTCCGTGGTGTCTGCAGTGGTAGCCTGGAAGTTCTGGTTGGTTCCAACAGCTGCAATGTCAAATAAAGTTGGGCTGTTAATCAGGTAGGAATCTACATCCTACACTGGGAACTGAACAGAGTGAGTGTGTCGCTGTTGGTACTGCTGGACCTATCAGTGGCTTTCAACACCATCAATCATGGTGTCCGATTGACCGAATTGGGTATTGAGGGCACCACATTGCAGTGGTTCTACTTAGGGGATACAGTCCCAGATGTTGGTGCTGGGGGTTGCCTGTTTGACACCCTGGCCCTTGTGGTGGGGGATGCTGCAGGGTTACATCCTGTCCCCCATGCTATTATACATCTACCTGAAACTGCTGAAATAGGTCATCCAGGGATTTGGAGTTGGGTACCATCAGTATGCTGATGACATCCAGCTCTATCTCTTCTTTCCAACTGATTGCAGGGTGGCTGTTGAGGTCCTGGAACACTACCAGGAGGTGTTTGGGACCTGGATGAGGGCTAACCAGCTGAGATTAAATCTGGACAAGACAGAAGTTCTCCTGTTCTGGAAATCCATAATGCAGGTGCTAGAGTATCATTCTGTGCTGAATGGGGTTGCACCGCCCCTGAAGGACCAGTTCCACAGCTTGGGGGTCTGCCAGGTCGTGGCTGCGGCCATGGGGGCCTTTGCCCAGCTTCAGCTGGCGCACCAGCTGCAACAGTACTTGGATCGTGCAGACCTGGCCGAGGTAATCCATGCCACAGTGACATCAAAGCTAGATTATTGCAATGTTCTCTATGTGGAGCTGCCCTTGAAGACAGTTTGGAAACTGCAATTTATGCAGAATGCTGCAACCCCTTTAGTCACTGGAAGTCAGCAGTTCACATCTGTCAGGCTGCTTCCCACAGCTGCACTGGCTGTGAAGTCATTTCAAGGCCCAATTCAATGGGTTGGGTATTTGAGGACTGCCTGCTTCAGTACAATCCAGCTCATCTTCTTAGGTCATCAGAGAAGGCCTTTTACAAGTGCTGTCGCCTAGGGAGGTGTGAGGAGCAGCAGCAAGAAACGGGGTCTTCTCAGTTGTGGCACCAAGTCTATGGAACTCCCTCCCTCTTGATTTAAGAACTCTTCCCTCCTTGGAGACTTTCCGGCAAGACCTGAAGACATTTTTGTTAATCGAGCCTTCTGAGTTCTCGGCCCTTTTTAATGACATCTCCCTTTGACAGCTTGGTCCCTTTTTTAGAAGACACTGGTTGCTGCTCTTATGTTATAGTATTATAATTGTGTGTTATTGTTTCTAAGATTGTATTAAATGTTTTATAGGTTTATTTTGTTGTGTAGTTTTTTTTTAAATTGTGGTTTTATGTTTTCTGCACTTTTGCATCTGTTTTTTGTAAGCTGCTTTGGGTCCTTTTGGGGAGATGCAGCTCTAGGTACACATCTTCATCCATGTAGGCACCATGTGAGAACACTGTATGGCTATAGCGAACCACATTATTATTATTATTATTATTATTATTATTATTATTATTATGCCTGATCTTGTCTGATCTCGGAAGTTAGTACTTGTATGGGAGACCGCTTGGGAATACCAGGTGCTGTAGGCTTATACCATAGTCTTTCGAGACTGAAGGTTGCCAACCACCATTTATTATTATTACAGTTCCTTAACAATGAATTAAAAACAAAATCCTGACAGTAATGGCAAGGTGCCTAACCTAAGCAGAGCCTAGATTTCTCCCATTGTTGTATGCATACATACCAAATAAATTAACAGCAACAACGAAATTAATAATATATGCCATTTCCAGCAGAAATGAATTTGTAGTAATTTGTAGCAATTGATTGACTGTGGCTGCTAGTGTAAGATTCCCTAACAGCAGAACATTATTGTGGAACCGGCAACAAGCCAGTAAACAAAGAACAAATGGCAGGCCTGGGGTCACCTCAGGAGTAAGGCTTCCATGACCAGAAGTGCACCCTGTGAGCACAAGGTCCCTCCAGGAATGGAAGAGGTGTTTTGCAAAGAGCAAAAGAGGTCCTATCTTCACAAAAGGGGCTTCCATTACTCTGGATGTTGTGACCCAAATATATTGATAAATAATTTACTTGTCTTCCCTGTGGATTTTCTGCACAAATCTATTTTAATCTCCCGACCAAACGAATTCTCCAGGCCATTGTTATGTTCCCCTCCATTTGGCATTGAATAAAAATCAGTTCAATAATAGTATAAATGGCTTGCAAACAGTTATCAACAGTAGACCATCTGTATTGGACAGAAATCTGTGCCTCAATTAGGTGGTCATGAAAAGCGAAACAGATGTGGATGAATCAGCAGGGGGAAAAATGAAATGGACTGAATACTGATGTTTGTTGTTCACATACAGACCTTTTCAATAACCCGAGATGGGTAAATTACACTAATTAACCTTTAAAAATTAGATGATTTCTAAATAATAGGCTTTAAACAATGCCTGTGCTTTTCATTGTGGCTCTAAGTGTTTTGTCCATGACAAAGCACAGTTGCATTTGAAGATTTGCAAAGGTGATTACCTAACTCCAGCTCTCTTCCCTTGCCAATTATTTCACTCCGTATCTCCACCCACCCCTCCAGGAGGACAACTCTGGCAGCGCTGAATCAGTAATGAGGAGGTGAGATTCACATGTTCTGCATAGTTCTTGTGCTGGGAGGAGATGAAAGGGGACTCTTTAGCGTGTAGGAGGCTTTGCAAACTGCTCCTGGAGTGGGTCAGATGATCTCACTAGCCAAGGCTTGCGTGCTAACTGCATCCCAAAGTCCTATTTGGAGAAATGACCTAAGATAGCAAAGGGTCAGGGTCAATAATGCAGTCTTATTTGGCTCCTAGAACAGACTGTTCCTTCTCCCGAGTCCCTGTTTGTCCCAGCTGATGTTCTCACAGATCACTGTGTGATTACAATGCGTTACAAAGCTGTTTGCAATGGACTACCTTCCATATGATGATCTGCAAGTTATTACAGGTCTTCAGTAATGTGTCTTGACCCAGTGGTGGATTTCTGTGTATGGGTCTGTGGCCCAGGATGTGCCACAGGCTGCTACATGAGGACTGAAAAAGCAAGTGGCATCCAATAATGAAGTAACACACACATTGCCTCACTAGGCCTCCCATTGTAAGCAACTTATTCTAGGTACCTACAAATTTCTCATCAGGATGATGAAATAATAATGGTTAAGCTGCTTTTAGACAATGACTCTGGTTGGGGAATCTTGCAATATAACATGTTTTTAAACTATGAGCTAATGTGTGGCATTACCCAGCATGGCAGAGGGTGCTCATGGGAGTCGTCCCATGTTTCTATTGTTCTGGTGGAAGGGGTTTTCAATTGCTGATGCTCCTGGCTCAGTCTAGGGTCAGAACTGATTTAAGGATTTAGAGCCCAATCCAATAAATGTCTACTCAGAAGTAAGTTTGATTACATTCAATGGGGCATAACATACCACACCAGCATACATGTGGATGGCAGCCTCAGACCCCCCACTCTTCTGGGCATGTTACCAAAATACACAGCACATACACACACGCAGCACCGAGTCTTTTGGCCAAAGTCAGACAGTGCTTTCCTTCTGCAGTTCCTGGGCAACTGGGAGTTGGAGCAGGGTTTGTTCTCTGGTTCACTTGCTGCAGTCTGCGCATGAACTGGAGGTTGTCCATGACTTTGTGTACCTTGGCTCAACGATCTCCAACACTCTTTCTCTCGATACCGAGCTAAACAAACACATCGGTAAAGCAGCTACCACGTTTTCCAGACTCACAAAGAGAGTCTGGTCCAACAAGAAGCTGACGGAACATACCAAGATCCAGGTCTACAGAGCTTGCGTCCTGAGTACACTTCTGTACTGCAGCGAGTCATGGACTCTTCGCTCACAACAGGAGAGGAAACTGAACGCTTTCCACATGCGCTGCCTCCGACGCATCGTCGGCATCACCTGGCAGGACAAAGTTCCTAACAACACAGTCCTGGAACAAGCTGGAATCCCTAGCATGTATGCACTGCTGAAACAGAGATGCCTGCGTTGGCTCGGTCATGTAGTGAGAATGGATGATGGCCGGATCCCAAAGGATCTCCTCTATGGAGAACTCGTGCAAGGAAAGCGCCCTACAGGTAGACCACAGCTGCGATACAAGGACATCTGCAAGAGGGATCTGAAGGCCTTAGGGATGGACCTCAACAAGTGGGAAACCCTGGCCTCTGAGCGGCCCGCTTGGAGGCAGGCTGTGCAGCATGGCCTTTCCCAGTTTGAAGAGACACTTGGCCAACAGTCTGAGGCAAAGAGGCAAAGAAGGAAGGCCCATAGCCAGGGAGACAGACCAGGGACAGACTGCACTTGCTCCCGTTGTGGAAGGGATTGTCACTCCCGGATTGGCCTCTTCAGCCACACCAGACGCTGTGCCAGAACCACCATTCAGAGTGCGATACCATAGCCTTTTGATACTGAAGGCTGCCAACAACCAGTTGTTACCCTGCTCCTGGGCATTATGGTCTGTTATACTGTTTTTATATTATGATGCATGTTGTATAGAATGTGTGGGTGAGTGTGTAGAGTGTGATTGTTGGAACTGTAGTATATATTTATGCTTGTATCTCAAAGGTGCATAAATTTTGTTGTGCTGTAGCACAAAGACAAAGTTACTACTACTACTAGTAGTAGTCAGAAGAACACAGGCCAATAGCCCTCATCTCCAACAAGTTGCCCAGCTAGCCCAGAGAGGTGCTGGTCCCACTGCCAGAATGCCTGCTTTGAGACTGCTAGACTTTTTCTGTACTTAGGAAACAATCTCCCAACTCAGCTGTCTCAGTACCAAAGTGAGAGCTGACGGTTTGCATTAACATGCAGACCTTTAAATGTTTATTTCAAAATTACAATTGTCAACCTGCCTCCCTCTTTGGTTCTTATTCCAGATTATTTGCTTAGCTTTTAGGCGTGAAAACTCCTCAGTGGTGGTGCAGTTCCTTAATTAAAACCAAACAAAGAGATCACTTATGATTTATTAAGGGGGGAAAAAAACCACAATGACTGTTCTAAACAATGTTAGAATTGTGAATGGTTCAAGTTTCCTGAGCCACTCGTATTGCCTACTGATGTGAGGGCTGTTCAAAAAGGCACTTCACTTTTTGGTTTATTTATTAAAATCCTGCACTTGGCTATAAGAAATTAGCCTCCTAGAGATGAATCACTCCCTTTACTTGCCGTGAAAGCAGAAATGCCCGAGTCAGACTATAAAATAAGACCAATCAACGTGTTGTGCCGCCTGTCTTGGTGTAATATTAGGGGTGCTGAGGTACTTCTCTGAAGATAAGACATCAAGGATGATTCTCATTCAATGGTTTTTATTAAGTGTCTGTTAACTTACATAATTTGACAGGTTATTGAGCAGCTATACGAATGGAAACAAAACCAATTGCAAAAACTGGCAGAATGACTAAACAGGAAAGGAGAATGCATGTTCTTTTAAACTGTGCGCACAGGTAACTATAAGAATGATAAAGAGTTGACTTTAATCATATGAAAAATGTGCTGTCCTGTAGGTCTTCAGTCTGTGATGTATTTCACAGTTCTTGCTACGCAGAACTAGCCCTTCCATTTTCAGTCATCAAAGCAGATGCTTGAACATGGGAAAAGTAATTACCCTCTTCCCCCCCTTTTTTTCTCCCACAAGCATTGAGTCACTCCAATGCACTCAGCAATGACTCAGATAAGGGGGTTGACAGTTTGTAGCCAGTGTGAACAACTTTCTAAGTCAATCCAATTCAGCAGGGGATCCCTGCACTGTACTAACTGATTACTAGAAGTGAACACACTTCGTGTAGTGGTTGCAGACATTGCAATCATGTGCTATGCACAATTTTTGGAAGCATGTGCTCCTGAATCAGTTTAATTTTATTGAAAAGGAGCTACCGTAGATACTCACCTATAAGGTGAAAAATTTCTTCCCAGAAAAGCAGCCTGAATCATTGCCCCACCTTATCTCTGGGGCAGGCAAGTAGCGAGGGTGCGGGGAGGCGAGTGAGCCAGCCAATCACTATTGTGGGTGGGTGGGTGGGAGGGAGCAAGTGATCTTCTGCTGAGAGGAAGCTGTGCAGGCTGGGGTGCTGCTGAGCGGTCGAAGCTGCCTGTGGGTGTGGTGTGGGTGTGCTCCACCTGCTCCTTCAGGCTGTTGCCCAGCTGCAGAAGCTCCAAGTGCATCGCAGCCATCAGCAGCCCCCCTCGCTCAGCATCAGCGCCCACGGAGGCATCTCTGGAGCGGCACCCAAGACAGAGCAGGAGACAATGAGCTGTGTGTGGGAGGGGGCGTCTGAGCGAGGGAGAAGCAGTCATTTGAAACAGCTGGGTCCATCTCCTCTTTCCTTCTTGTTCCCCCTTCCCCCCTTCCTACTGTATTTAAACTTCAAGCACTCCATTGGAAAGCCCAACTTGCTAACCCCCTTCCCATCTCCCCACAGATGAAGTTGGACAGGGTGGGGAAGGGGGGAGAGTGATCTTTTTAAAGAGAGAGAGAGAGAGAGAGGCAGCCTGCAGAAGGCTGTACCTTTGTTTCTCAAGCCATTGAAAGGGTTAAGTCCATCTCCTCTTTCCTTCTTGTTTTTGCCCCTCCCCCTTATTGAATCCAAACTTTAAACTCTCTGTTGCGAAGCTGAGGCTTGCTAGCCCCTCTCCCCATAATCATTCACCACTGATGAAGTTGTACTGGGGGGGGAGAGGAAGAGTTAACTTTTATAAAAGGAAAAGTTTGTTTATGTGAGAGAGAGAGAGCACTTAAAACAGTTACAATCCTAGCCTCACTTTCATGGGAGTAAGCCCCACTGACTATTAAGGGACTTGCTTCTGAGTAGGCATGCCTAGGATTGGGCTCCCAGTCTATTCCCTCCTCTTGCTTTCCTCTCCCATTACTGTATACAGTCACACTTCAGTCTCTCCTTTGCAAAACTTTTTGCAAACCTTGTTGCTAACCTCATTTCCCCCTATCCTCACCAATGAAGTTGGACTGGAGGAGAAAAGTCCCTGCATTTGTTCACTGGAAGAGTCCTGGAGACCTTGCAAAGATGTAAAACACAGGAAAAGCAGAGAGTAGAATTTAAAGTAGAATTACTCCTGCATGCTGGCAGGAGCTAGGAAGCACTTGCAACAGCTGCTTATGTAGTAAGCTTTTAGGAGAGCATGCTTGCTTCTGCAATATCCCCCTGCCAGGGTCTCCACATGAGCACGCTGCCCTTCCTCCACAGAGGGTCTACTTCCAAGTAAATCAGGTGCAACTATGTGCAGCTGCACTTGCACAGTCACTCCATGTTGCTTATCTCTCTACTGTGAACTGAATTGCACACTCCCAGTTGTGTGTTCTACGTAGAGCTTTTGGCTTAAAGGCACCAGGCACTTTAAAGGAGGATTTCATTAATGGTTCTACTGGTATGCTGTTTCCAGTGTACTTAGAGCCCAATCCTAGGCTTGTCTACTCAGAAGTAAGTCCCGTTAAAGTCAATGAGGCTTATTCCCAGGAAAGTGTGGATGGGATTGTGGCCTTACTCTGATAGTGTTTACAAATGGTTGTTGAGATAACAATTAAAAAAAATAGTGAATAAAAATGTATCTTATGATCTATGATAGATCATAGTTTTTAATAAATTAGAGACTATTTTAATACTGTTTTTGCTATACTATGTATACTAGTATATGTATACTATGTATACATAGTATAGCAAAAACAGTATTAAAATAGTGTATGTATGTATGCATACATACTATGTATGTATAGATGTATACATACTATGTATATATACTGTGTTTTTAATAAATTAGTGACTGTACAGTTCTTAGGTAACAATTACTGGGAGGTTATTTTTCAGGATCTGGTCTCGGGTAAAATCAGACAAAATTATAGTCAGACACTTCCCTAAGTTAAACCCCCATCTTATCCGAGGGTCATAGCAAATTCCATGATTTTGCTCAAAACCTGCCCTCGTCTTATCTGTGAGATCGACTTAGAGGCGAGTGTCTGCGGTGATTCCTTCCGCTGAGTTCCCACATACACTATTTAGCAATGTCATCAGCAGTGCATGCACTGTATTTATCTGACAAAGATCTGATCCTGTGTACAGTTGCATTGAGCTGCAGTATCAGCACTTTCTGAGTGTAATTTTTTTCTCTTCTGTCAGGGTCCCCAAGAAGGGGGGGTCCTTGGCTCCTGTCTGCTGCTGGAGTCCCCACCAGTCCCCACCTAGTAGCTGACATAGGGCTTCCCAGCCCACACCCACCTGGCCTTCCTCCCTCCTCCCCTCCTGGGCCTCAGAGCAAAGGCAGGAGGGGGCTGCCAGCACCCAACTCTGCCTCAGCCTCAGGGCCTTCTCCAGCCTCTCAGGGTGCTGGAGTCTCTTCCAGTCAGCCCCCAGCCAGCCCCTTCTCATTCCAGGCCCACTCCTTATATTCTCCTGGCCCTGGTTGGTTCCTCCTCCCCTTTCTGGTTCCACCTTCCCTGTCTGGACACCCTCTGGGTGCTGTGCCTCTTCTGTCAAGGTTTGGGAAGGCTCCTGCAGGTACTTGCCATGTGGGCAGGTGCACTCTGCTCAGCCAGCCAGTACACCACCTCCTGAGGCCTTCCAAGTCTCTCCCAGCGTGAACCTGGACCTGGGCTCACTGGGCAGGCGGGTAAGCAGGCTGCAGACATACGCATTTTGTATAGGCGTCCCCCTCTATCCACGGATCAGGTATCTGTGGTTTCACTTATCTGTGGATCCAGTTTTATTTTCCCCCTATTAATGTTCAGTTAACCTCCCTCTAGCATGCAGGCAAGTTGCCTGCACATTTGGTTCTTCAGTTGAGCAAGGATGTTAAGCAAGAAGTACCTGTGATGCAAGCACTACTACAATAAAACAGAAGATATTGTAATGGGTGTGCAGGGGGCTGCTATTTATATAGGGTTCTCCTGTATCTGTGTTTTCAAATATGGGGATGCTTGTATTTTTATACCAAGAGACTTTACTGGAGGATTTGTAATCTGTTACCAACTGGAACAGGTTCACAAAGCAGAGAATATTAAAAAAGAGCAAACACAAAAACAGAAAAGACACACAAAACATCCAAGGAAGTCCAATCCTATCCAGTTTTCCAGTGCAGCCGTGCCAAGGGGGCATGCACAGCATCCTGTGGTGGGGAGGCAGTCATAGAGGTCTCCTCAAGGTATGGGAACATTTGTTCCCTTGCCTCAGGGCTGCATTATGGTTGCACGGGTGCTGGAAAGTTGCATAGGATTGGGCCCTAAGCCAGCAGCATTATCTGAACATCAGGGAGAATAATACAAGTCAACTTAAACTCCAACACACCCAGACGTTAAAAGCCTGCTAATAGAGGCCTGACAGCTCATCTAAACAGGGTTGGCTCTTGCATCAGGCAAATCTTGAATGGTCATGAATTCCATAAATGTGATACAGTCGTAAGCAGCAAGCACTCCACGACTTGCTGAAGAAAAACTAGCCTCCCATGAAAAGCAGAACCTGTGGTAGTCATTTGAGTGTAGTGGTTGGCAAGGTGGTAGCTAAAGGAATATAAGAAGAGCCCTGCTGGATCAGGCCATAGGCCCATCTAGTCCAGCTTCCTGCATCTCACAGCAACCCACCAAATGCCCCAGGGAGCACAAAAGACAAGACACAACCTGCCTTCTGGTGCCCTCCCCTGCATCTGGCACTCCAAGGTAGTCTACTTCTAGCTTGCACATATCTATCATGACTTGTAAAAAGTTTCTGGTGGACTTTTCCTCCAGAAATTTGTCCAATCCCCTCTTAAAGGCATCTAGGTGAGATGCCATCACCACTTCCTGTGGCAAGAGGTTCCTCAGACTAATTACACTCTGGGTAAAGAAATATTTTCTTTTGTCTTTCCTAACTCTCCCAACTTTAGTGGATGTCCCCTGGTTTTGGTTTTATGTGAGAGGGAAAAGAATGTCTCTCTATCCCAGGGGTATCAAGCATAAGACCCAGGGGCCAGATGTGGCCGTGGAAGCTTTTTATTTGGCCCTCATGCTCTCAGCTGCTGAGCAATGCTGAGGTGTTACTGCTGTAAGGGCAGTCCACTTGAAGATGGGGCTCTCTCATATCTTGAAATATGATCAAGATTTGTGTATTTTCTCTTCTGTCATTTGTAGCTAATGAGTTCCTAAGTTAGAAAAAGTGCCTATTTTTGGTTATGGCCTGTTTAATGACATCACTTCAGACCCTCAGCAGGTATCATGAATGCCGTTCAGCCCTCGGTATGAAATGAGTTTGACACCCCTGCTCTATCCCCTCTATCAATCCCTTACATAATTTTGAAAGTCTCAGTCATGTCCCCCCCTCAGGCGCCTATCTTCTAGACTGAAGAGCCCCAAACGCTATAATCTTTCCTCATAAGCGAGGTGCCCCAGCCTAGTAATCATTTTGGTTGTTCTCTGTACATTTTCCATTTCGACAATATCCTTTTAGAGATGTGGCAACCAGAACTGGATGCGATACTCCAGATGTGGCCTTACCATCAATTTGTAGAATGGCATCATAATTTGCTGTCTTATTCTCAATTCCTTTTCTAATAATCCCAAGCATGGAATTTGTCTTCTTTACCACTGCCGCACATTGGGTTAATACTGTCATCGAGCTGTCCACCAGCACTCAAATCTCTCTCTCCTGATCCATCACAGACAGCTCAGAACATATTAGCCTATATGTGGTGTGGTTTGCATTTTTTGTCCCAATGTGCATTACTTCGCACTAACTTACCTATAAGTTGAGGGCAGGTCTTGAGCCAACAATCATGGAATTTTCTATGACCCTCTGATAAGTTGGGGGTTAAACTTAGAGGGGTGTCTGACTATAGTTTTGTCTGATTTTACCCCAGGTCAGATCCTGAAAAATAACCTACCACTAATTGTTACCTAAGAACGGTAGCCTCTAATTTATTAAAAACATAGTAAAAGATCATAAGATGCATTTTTATTCTTTTTTAAATTCTGGTCTTCACCGCCTTTTTGTAAACACTATCAGAGTAAGTGCACTGTAAACCACATACCAGTAAGACAGTGGTTTCCAACCTGGTATTCACGTACTCCCAGGGAATCTCAACAGGACCTTTAGGGGTACTTGAAAAAGAATGGCAGAAAAAGGCAGGCTGTGCTCCAGAATGCCTTGCAAGGCAGGAATGAAAGGCCTTGAAAGCCCCACCAAGAGCTAGTTTTTGGTCATCAATTCATCTATGAACCAGTGATTGAAAACCAGCCCAGTAAAAAAGCTGAAACATAATATGGAAAGTGATCAATCACCCAGAATTTCTCAGCACACTTTTGGTGCAAAACAGTGCAAAGGCAGAGTCTTCTGTTCCTCAAACGGATAAAAAGAGAAAACACTGTGATGAATACAGGAAGTCTGGGTTTTCATAGAGAGGAGATGAGGGCTTGTATTATTACAAACATTTTGCTAATATGAAGGGTACAATTTATTATTGCCAAGGGATATGCAAGTGAAAAAGGTTGCGAACCACTGCAGGAGAACCATGAATCAAATCCACCTTTAAGGTGTCTGGTGTGTTAAGCCAGAAGCTCAACATACAACATACAACCCATAACACATAACTGAGAGTGTGCAATTCAATTCACAGCAGAGAGATGCAGCTGCATATATTTGCAACCCTTTTTACTCAGAAGTAGACCCACTGCTTTCCATGGGTGTTATTCTTAAGTAATGCTGCATTGAATTGTAGCCTGGGAATTGTTGCTTCAAATGGAAAGGGGATCCCATCCTGGTGTTGAGAAAAAAAAAAAAGACCTCTGCCAAATGCAAAGCCTTTGCAGAAGGGAATCAAGTTACAGCAGCAAAAGGGAACAGATGGGAATAAAAGGTTAACTTTGGCTGGAATGTCCCAGGAAAGTAACTATAGCAACTAACCAGCTGCCTGCCTAAGCTTAGCAGAGAAACCAAACTGTTCAGAGTTGAAAGACTCTGCCCTCTGATTGACCCGGAGATAAGGCGAAGTGAGAATTGGAGCTTGATTACTTGGCAAAAATTTCACGTACTATACCTGAGTATCTATGGTACATTGAAACGCATCTGCCATTTTGCTGCCCATTCGGTGACATCCTTCTGGAGCTCTTTGCAATCTCTTCACCACTTGAAAAGGTTTGGTATCGTCCGCAAACTTGGCCACCTCGCTACTTAGCCCTGCCTGCAGGTCATTTATGAACAGGTTGAAAAGCACTGGTCCCAGGACACATCCTTGGGGCACACCACTTTCCACCTCTCTCCATTGTGAGAACTGTCCATTGACACCCGCTCTCTGTTTCCTGGTCCTCAACCAGTTCCTGATCCATGAGAGGACCTGCCCTCTAATTCCCTGGCTGTGGAGTTTCCTCAGCAGCCTTTGGTGAGAGACCATATTAAATTTCTTCTTAAAATCCAGATATATAATACCCACAGGTTCACACTAAAAGGTTCGTGAAACAAGACTTACCCTTACAGAAGCCATGCTGATTCTCCCTCAGCAAGGCTTCTTCATCCATGTCAGGGGTGCCCAAACTCTGGCCCTGGGCTACTTGCAGCCCTCGAAGACTCCTAATCCGGCCCGCAGGGAGTCCCCAGTCTCCAATGAGCCTCTGGCCCTTCGGAGACCTGCTGGAGTCCACACTGGCCCTACGCAATTGCTCTCAGTGTAAGGGCAACTGTTCGACCTCTCATGTGAGCTGTGGGTTGCCACTGATTGCCGTTTCACATCTGTGATGCATCAGCGGCAGTGAAGGAAAGGCTGACCTTGTTTTGTGCAAGGTATTTTATAGGCCTTGAGCTACTGCAAGACCTTCATTCATATAAGTTCCATCTCTATTATATTCATTTATTCAAATTTGAAATGTAAATTTTTTTTCTTTTCTTTTTTTTTCCAGCCCCCGATAGTATCAGATAGATGATGTGACCCTCCTGCCAAAAATTTTGGATAGCCCTGATCTATGTGTTTTAAGATTCTCTCTTTGATGAGGCATTTCACCATCTTACCCGGAACAGACATTAGGCTGTCTGGCCTATAACTTCCTGGCTCCCCTCTCCTTCCTTTCATAAAGTTCGGTGTGACATTTGCTATCCTCCAGTTCTCTGGCACCGTTGCAGTTTTGCATATTTCAGTCAGCTATTTCATTCTTCAGTTCCCTAATAACTCTTGGGTGGATGCCATCTGGGCCTGGTGACTTATTGATTTTTAATTTGTCAGTTAGGTCTAACCTAAGGAGAATGTGGCAAGGGGCGGGTGGGATAGAGAGTGAAGTACAGGGACTGCACCTTCAGTGGAAATGGTGATGTCATCGGCAGGAGTATTTACAGGTTTTTTGAAACTTTTTTCCCCAAAGGACTTGAAGTAAGAATGGAGAAAAATTTGCCTAGGGGCATATATTAATATCTAAACCAAAAAAGGGGAACCTTTGTGTAGTGGACTGTTATATTTAAAAAGCAAAATAAGTAAAATGTAATTCATTATTATTTGCCTTAACTAGAAAAGGCATACATTTATTTTTCATATTTTTATGCAGCCATTCCTCCAAGGAGCTCAGGGTGGTGTATATAATTTGTTCCCTCCTTTTGTCCTCACAACAACCCTGTGACGTAGGTAAGCCTTAGAGACTGATCCAGGGTCACCCAGGAAGCTTTGTTGCTGAGCATGTATTTAACATGTGATATTTCTGAGAAGGAACTCTCAGGCCTGTGACGCAAATCATGAAGTGATTGCTTGTTCACCAATTACCAAGTTGCCACTGACAAGAAAGAATAAACGTTACCCCCAAAATACAGTTTGGAGTTCTGTCATGAAGGGAAGATTTGCAGACAGATATACAAAAGGCTGCAACTGGTACCCCAAAGGGCCTTGTGCAGCCTGAAGCTGCAGTTCTCCCACCCCTCTGCTCTAGGCCAGTGGCTGAGAAACAGTAAGTCTGTTTCGTTTAATCTACATGGTTCACGGCTATAGGGAAAGACATGACAAGTGCCCACACTTCAGAATTTACCACGTCTTCTCTGGTGATTGGGGAGTCACACAAGAGCACAGGCAGCATCTCCTCAAGCCTGCCAGTTTCAACGGCCAGAACCCAGAGCTGCTCACATGCGCCTCTCACCCAACAGCCACCACCACTCTTGCTGTTATTCTGATCAAAGGAAATTTCTACATCGCCTTCACAGACAACCTCATTTATAGAATATTACAGTAGTCTAGTTAAGGGATTGACAAGGCAATTCCAGGGGACAAATCCATCCTCACATGATACCCTTGTGTGGATGTGGACCTGTACCCCCCCCAATATGATGCCACATCTGCCCACATTTAGCCAGTTCACAACCAGCACTTTCTGTCACACCCAGGGTACACTGGATGACAGCGTGCCTGTACCTTTAACCTGTACAGAAGAGGGAATTTTGGCAGGTGTCGCTTTTTAAACCCTTCCATATTGAGCTGCACCTGCCAAAATTTCCTCTTCTATACAACGGTTAAAGGTATAGGCGCTCTGTCCTCCATTGTATCTGGTCATAGGACACCCACTGTCAATTCCTATAACCATAGAAGTATAGATCATACATACCATTCTTGAAAAAGAAAAAAGCGCTTGTTTTCAGTCACCACTGCACCCGGATACTTCCAAGATATTCAGTTATCTTGGTGCAGCAGCAATGGGTCTAAATTAGAGAAAATAACTCTGCTATCAACAGCTGGGGGTCTGAAACAGATATTCTCCAAAAAGATGCAAGTAACTGGACATGGCTACAGTTATGCTCATTTCTTCACCTACCTGTAGCTATAGCTAACTGCAGGAGTGTATAGTTTGCTGGGTGATGATGTCCCAACTTCAGATCTGCTACCTATCATCCTCAAGATGATATGATTAGGAAGACTTTGAGCCTCTGGAAAGCTGTCAGTGTGATTAATATTGTGCTGGGGGAATAGTAGTCTGATTCAGTGCAGTACAGTTACTTATCTTTGCTGCAGAAGGGAATAATCTGTCATTGCCCATTTTGTCCTTCTCTTGCAAGAAACTGTCTATGGAGGTGGAATCATTCTTGTATATATTTCAGTACTATCTCATGAACAATACCAGTATTTAACTTCTGTTTGTTGCCCTCCATTAAGGAAACCCACTGATGTAACTGTCATTCCCTTAAATCTACTATCAAATGCAACTATGGTTATTGCAAGTGTTTATTTTTCTATTTTTCCATTTAATTCACAAACCTATATGAATTATACCAAAGAACCACATTTCACTTAACCCATTTTTGCCCAGCCCACAGCTGTACACATTTGGTCCTTGTTGCGTATATGCAGTGTTGGGCAGAAATGGCTTACTAGTCTTTGGATAGAACTATAGTCAAGGAGACAGTCCTTGACTCATTGACGTCATATATAAAATGAACACATATTTTTAAACAAAACAGGAATATTATTTCCTTTCATGAACAGTTCTGCAGATTCTCTTTTCCAAACAAGGGAAGAGACATTCACGATTCTATGTCCAACGCATTCTTCATTTTGAAGAGACAAAAGTTCACATGGTCTAGGTTTTCAAGAAGAATTAGAGGGGCTCATATACACTGTTTCCTTACCACAGTGCCTATATAAACAGTACTCAGACAGTCTAAAACAGCTAAGTACATGAAAGCAGATCTTGTCACCGTCCTCAAATAAGCTCATCGGCCACCTTGGGCCTCTCTTCATTTGTTTTTCTCAGCAATGTTTGCCGAAGTGCCTTGATCTTCTCATCCAGTTCAGCCAAAGAGTAATTCTATCATTTGAAAGAAATGAGAATTTAACATTTTGGATTTGTTACTTCAGTGTTTAGCACAGATACAAATATCTTTATAGAATAAATTTGGCATAGTTCAACACCTTCAATCATTTTAGTGGTAGAGGACTATTTTATACAGTGAAGAAGTAGGGAGAAAAATTGACTGTCCAATTCTATTCCTTAAACTACCAAGCAAAGTAGCCTTACTGAAAATAAGATCTAACGTTAGCAATTTCAGGTTCTGACGGTTTCATCTCTCATTCTCTCTGTAGACAGATCTTGCCATGTCTTCTTTTCAACTTAATTACTGTGAATTTGCTTCTCCCCACCGCTACGTAAGTTACCAACATTTTTGTTTCTCTATTATTTCCTACACTGATTACTGCAACTTTCTTTTTTGATCTTCCTGTGTCTAAACCTTGTCTTCCTATCCTAAATGCTACCTACTGCTCGCCTGATATTCTCTTCTTGTCATTTTGACCATATTTGTGTTTTATCTCATACTTATTGATTTCCCCTCAAAGAGATTTCCTCTTTCTTAATCTACACAATCATTCTCAGAACATGAGATCTACAGGTGTTAATATTCTTGTTCAGTCTACGATTGCCTCCCCCATCTGAGCCTCTTTCCCATGCAGCTTCCCAACATGGAAATGCTCATTCACTTCCTGTTTCTATAGTTAAGGACCTCCTTAATGCAGGCTTGTGCTCCCTAGCTTATCCCAAATTACCTAATCTCTTTATTTTTATTTTCCCCCTCAATACCTTTTTTTGGATCAGAAGCCTACAGGGAGGCTTTTTAAAAGAAAAATTCTATACCGTGCTTAACACTACGCAGACTCTTATTTCTAAACTACAAGGATGAGGGACATAAAATTTCAGTGGATATCCATTAGAATGTTTACTAAGTACAACTCTACAAAGAGACAATTTAAAGGGTTGCAAATGACTCCCTGTCCATGGTTGAAGTCCACACAGACATGAGAATGTCTGATTCCATTTCTGCTGGGTTGTGTGCAAAGCACCCAGACCACGCTGACCTGCAGAAGGTGCAGCAAAGCTGCATCCCATGCAATCAGGTTCTGAAAAACGGATTCAAACATTGTCTTGGCTGTCTGGAACCTGGACCATGACAGAAGCATTTTTAGCTATGACATCATGATTGTGGAAACTTATGAATCAAGCCCATCTTTAGGCTTAGGAAGCAACGTTACTTTGATAATATTCGATACATCTGACCGATATGACAGGATAATACAGACACCAGGAGAACATGCATGTGGTTGTGTAAAGTATACAGCAGAAAGAAGTTGAGGGGTGAACTCTTTAACCCCTGGGTTACCACAGAGGAGGATGGAAGCAAGAAAGTGGAGAAGTATCTCTGAATTTGCAATGATGAGAACAGCACTCACTTGGTTTGGATGAACTTTCCTTCTTTTGCCAGACACATTCTATAGAAAACAAACCCAAACAAACAAATCACCTATCCCCTTTATGACACACACATACAGTAAAGTATTACCAAGAATACCCCCCTTTCCATCTCCAAGAATAGTAGCAACCTCGAACCCACCCAAAAGAGGAAAAGCAAACACTAACCATTTTTTTTTATTTGATTAAAGATATGGGTATTTCAAACACCAACCATTTGAAGTCCCTGTTAGTGTGGTGAGGGAAAGGGAATGCTGCAGGGCAGAAACAGCATGTATCTGCAGGTGGATGGGGAAAATATATGCACAAGTGGCTTATGCATAGCCTTATTTTTGGTCATGCAGCCCTTTCAAAAATGATCATATCCTGCTAATCCCCTATCCAGGAGTGGTGCAGGGTGGAATTCAATCAGTCTTCCCCACTCTCCTTGTGTACCAAACAGCTCATTGGTAGAATGCTACCATTTCCAAAAGGGCTCTGCACACGTAGCCCTACATGTTTTGCTCTTCTGGATCAGAATGCCTGTCCAAAAAAAAGCAGGCAAATGTGGGGAGGGGGAGGATTTCAGTTTAGGTGTCTCCCTGAATTGCTAAATTTATACACACAGACAACTATACAGAGTAGATAATTAAAATATACAATTCCACCCCATCCCTGAATTCTGAAGTAGGACGAATCCCAAGACAGACATACCATGTGTGGTTGTCCAAATGAGTTTTTAAGCTCTTAACACATACTCACACATAACACATATTCATGGGGCTTGATATTGAGTTAATGGATTAGCTTTTTCTCTTGTGTTAACTATGGGATTAACACAAGAGAAAAAGTTAATCTTGGTATCAAGCCCCATGAATACTCCAATGTGTACATATACCAGCTTCATGTGTCAGTGGCCTGACTGACCTCAGTGAAGGAGGCCATGCTATGCATGCAATGGCATTAGCCTGCAGAGCAGTCTCATATATAGAAATGAGCTGGACAGTCTGTGTAGTTGGCATAGCTCCAAGCACATCTGAACAGTTCCTACAGCAAGGGTATATCTTTACCATATACATTTACACACCTCTTCAGCATATTCAAAGTAGGGACATATAGAGCTACTTACTATAGACTGAAAATATTCAGGAGACATTCCTTCCAATTCAAGGATTTTATCTTCAAGCTTTTTTATTCGTTGATAAATGTCTTTTGGGACTGGTCCACCTACATTTTAAAAAAGTGAAATGTTTGTGAACACTAAAACATGATCCGAAAAAGGGAAGCTTGAAGTGGGGATGAGAATGCAGTTCACACTGCTTATAAAAGCCACCATTTTTTATTTTCTGTGTAAACTGCTTTGCAAACTCCTTTTAGTGGAAGAGCAGTATATAAATATTATATTAGACTATATATAATCAGTATAAATATCATCAGTAATTGAGGTCTACCAGAGCCAACTCCTCTCACTCATTCTCCTTCTTTATCAGTCTGCTCCTCTAAGTCCCCCCTCATTTTCAATCCCAAAGGTTCAGAAGTTCTGGCAATGCCATTGCTGTTTTTAGTTGACGATCCCAAATGTTTTACTACTGATTTTATGTCGGGTTGTTTTAGTATGTATTTTCTGTGATCACATTTCTTTAGAGTTCAGGTCTTCCAGTCACACAGTGAAATAGGAATAATTGTGGTCTTAAAAACTTTAATTTTCATGCTTCCTGAAAGGTGCCTGTCATTTCACACTGATTTGGTCAAATTTACATATGTATCTGTTGCTAGGCCAGTTCTTCTAATTATTTCTGTGCTACATGGTGTAACAAATGTATCTATTCCTCCTCAGTAGATAAAAATATCTACTTCTGTAATGGGTTTTCCACCAACTGTATTTTTAATGCTGATATTGGGTCATTTTTGTTTGATTTTTTAACTGCTGTGATCATAATTTTAACTGTGCTTATCTTTAGTCCCAATGGTCAGTTAATAAATTCCACTAAGGCTTGAGGAGCATAGATTCTTTTGCAAATACTACATCAACTGCATGTTCTAGGCTTTTGATGTGTAAATCTTGCAACTTTATTCCTCCAATAGTTGATACATTTTTTTTGACAAGATAATCTATTGATCTGAGAAATAGTGTAGGAGATAATGTACAGCCCTGTCAGACTCCACTTTTGATTTCAAAGAAGCCACTAAGAATATTTCCTGTTTTAACTGAATTATTGGAGTCAGTGTAAAGTTGTTTAATTCATCTAATGATTTTCCTTTGGAATGCTTAGTAAGGTCCACATATTTTCCTGTAATATGGAGTCAAAATCTTGCTTCAGATCTATGAAGGTAATGATAGTCTTGATCTTACACTTAACAGTGTAAAGTTTTCTCAACTATTTGTCGTAATATGTCTCTGCTATGCTAAAAATGCCACGTCTACAAACCTGTTTGTAACCGTAAATGAGCCTCTATGTTTTGCAATCTCTCTTCAATAGCCTGATTCCCACAGTCACGAAGGAGGGAGTTCAACTTGGGATTGGACCCATGAGCACCTTCATTTCTAGTCTGAGGACCGTAGGTATTTACAACTCGAGAAACTAAATGTGGAAGAGAAGATGGATTTTTACACTCATGAAAGGATCAAGTAAGGATATCTGCCAAGAGAGAATCATTTAGCTACAGAATCTCAAAGACACTCAAGCATAACTTGATCTCACAGATAAGTCGAGGACAGGTTTTGAACAAAAAAATCATGGAATTTTCTATAATCCTTGGATAAGTCAGGGGTTAAACTTAGGGAGGATGTTCGACTATGGTTTTGGCTGATTATACCCAAGGCCAGATCCTGAAAAATAACCTACCAGTAAATGTTACCTATGAAATGAAGATTAATTGGCTTCTAATTATCTCTGCATTATCCTATGGATCTCCTCTGGGCTTCACCTGGCTACCTCGATGTACCTGAACAGCCCATCTATGGCAAGATGTTTTACATGTGATTTATTGGCAAAAATTTCTCACCTTATAGGTGAGTATCTGTGGTATAGTGCCATTAACCAATCTCAGACTGTATTCTTACAAGCCAAAGGCATTTTCTGTTCCCTATGACCTTATAAATATGTTGACATGACCATTAGCATGGTTACTTCAGAGCAAATGGGATGTTTCCCAAACATGGTGCATAGGAATGCAGCCTGAGAATTCCATTAGTAAAAGCTATTGAGAAAAATAAGTTTCATGCACTTGTTTCTGCTGATATTTGAATACAGAATGGCAAACATTTGTAATATAGCTGAAAAAGTAGTCTGTTCTTAAGTTAGAATTTGAACTGAAGCTTCAATTCAATACATGCATAAATCCCGCTGAATCCAGTGGGAATTCACTACTGAATAAGTGTGTATAGGATTCCAAGTACCTCTGCCACCAGCAGGCCAGGGACCACCATACATATTGATGATTAAACAGTGCTGTTGCGGAGTACGCATCTCACTGCAGTGGCCCACGGCTGAATAAAAGTGAGTTGAGACAGGAGAAATGGCAGTACTTACCCTTGACATGACTTTTGAATCCTGGGTAAGGTGTGAACACGGCATCGGTCCGAGCACAGCTGTTCTCTATGTAAATTTTTAATGAGTGACAATTAATCAAGCAAGCAGACCCCATGCCACTTCAAAGGCTAACACATCAGGCCAGCAGACCTAAACAAGCTGAGAGTGCGGGACAGGTAGTGCTGATATTCTTATGGGTTCCAGTTACTTCGACCCACATTATTTATGTATCTTAACATCTTTTGGGGGCAACCCTAATACTCATATTTGAGGAGCCAGAATGTTTAAGTAGATTCTTGATCCACTTTATAATACCCAACTAAGTATCAGCATAGTTACTCTATGAAAAATTAATTATTCTGTTTAGTCTAGACAATATTATGGTCTAGACAATATTATGGTCTGTCATTCTCCTGTGACTGCACTGTTCCAACTGGAGTCAAAAAGGAAGTAAAATTCTTTGGTTTCAAATTAGGCCAGATTCAGTTACATTTGCTGAAAAGAGTAAATATGATGTCAATACTGAAACAATTAACACCAATCCTCAGATATACATGGACCACGCATGTGAGCTTTGTTTGGAAATTTGGTAGATATAGGAAAGGAGAATTTTCATGAAAATTGAAATTATTCCTATGGAATAAAGACTTGGCTGAAAAATTAGATAGGGAATTATGAACAACTTTACTAGGGAATCTTCTCTGACAACAGTACAGAAAAAGCAAGTTGCATCCTAACCTTTCTGTGAAGCATGGGACACTGTCAGATGCTTTCTCTGTTCCCAGGAGCATTCTGCACATCTCTCCCACAAAACAAAAACCAGGGAATACCCACTCAAATTGACAGGCAGAAGAGTCAGAACAGACAAAAGGAAATATTACTTTATGCAGCCTGTAATTAATCAGTGGAACTCCTGAGGAATGTTCCAATGGGACCTGGCCTAGATGCCTACAAAAGGAATTTGACAAATTTATGGAGGAAAAGTCCATCACAGATTGCATCATGACGACTGTATGCAACCGCCAGAATTAAGAGGTAGCCTATCTCTGAGTGCCAGGTATATAGGGAGGGGGACCAGGTTACGGGTATCTTGTTGTGTGCTCCCTGAGTCACTGTGACATACAGGAAGTTGGGCTAGATGGTCCCTGGGCCTGATCCAGTGGGCTCTTATTTTGAACATGCAAAGACCTCTTGGAATAGAAAGAGCTTCCAGAAATGCCCCTTGCTCACAAAAATGTTAGGATACAACCCAGCTTTTAAGAGAGCAATTAAAAATATTATATAAGTTTATGTGCAAGTGTGCAATTAAAGTTAAATGACCAATGAAACAGGTATGTTTTAAAAATGTAAATGTTACATATTTACCTTTTAGAATTTAACATATTTATCTATTTCTATATGAAAATTTAATTATAAAATAATGACACTGACACAGGTTATTGGTTAAAAAGGATTTACAAAAGAATATATAAACACTAGACAGATTTTATACCTAGAAGGAATGACAATGAAAATTAGTATTTTGACATGTACCAAACGCAACAAATAATTCTTTTCAAATTCACAGAAAGCATTCGATGGCATGAAGTGGAATGTTAAACATATTATGTTATTGGTGAAGGAAATAGTTTTCCATACTAGATTTTTCTAAAATGTAGCAATCTGGTAACTAATAGTGAAAAATGAACTCAGAGGAAATGTAACTGAGTATCAGATAAATGCCCCTTCTCCCTTGGGTTTTTTGCATAGCAAATTATAGAAAATAAAGGTAAGAAAAATAAAAATTAGGAAAAGGTAGGACAGCAGAACAAAAGAAAGTTAATGGTGTGTGTTGTTGACTATGCAATGGTACTGGTCAATCATACATCTTCTGAAAGTAATAAATAAGCAGCATTATAGCAATTGGGGTAAAAGTAAGTCTGAAATGGGAGACATTAGTTTGAGTAATGATAGTTAATTGCATGAGAATTCCATAAAAATAATGTCTGGTAAATATTTACATGTTAAAGTTCTTGCAAGAATTAAACTATGGTCTAGCAACAAAAGAAGCTAAGGGAGGTAATAAACAGAGTAAGCAGGGTTCACAAATTGTTCTGAATTGATCTTAGTGGCCAGGCAAAATTTGGAGTTGCTAAGATCCCACTAATGCCAAGATCTTCCCCTAATTAGGGAAGAGGTGAGGTCTCATTTCAGACATCATGTTTCGCTTCAGAGTCACTCAGAAAAAGGCAAGAGTTTGGTTGCATTCTGAGCATCTTGGAAGTTCAGTGCAGCACATAGCCCCGTCCTCTTCCCATTCAGGACTCACAAGAGCAACAGATTTGTTGGCTATCAATTACCAGACAAATGCATGTGTGGGATTCCTGTGCATTAGATGAGCATATGACGAATGGGAGAACAGCACTGGCAAAATTTAATATTCCTCCTAAATGACTGTTACTGAATTTATATATTAGAGAAGTCTTGGGGGAAATAGAAGTTTGCATCTGAAATTTTATAAATAGAAAAAACTTTAGGGAAGAGGGCATGAATATTTCCATATTTGAAATAAAGCAACCAGCCTGTGGCTATTATTTGTTGATTAACAATTTCAAGAAAGAAACCATAGACCTGGTTAGAACACAACTGTTTTTTGTTTTTTTTAACACATCCTGAAAATAAGGACCTGGAAATACTAATTATATTTACAGTTTAGTTCTGACACTTTTACAATTACATCTGTGCATTTCTAATTGGGGGGAACTCGTGGTTACTTTAAATAAATTGCTACACCATGCAATTAAATTGCTTCAAAAAAATTTTTTTTTGAGATATATTTTTCAACTGTGAAGAAATATGTTTAAATGGGGGTTAGACTCCTGTTATACCATTATCTCAAGGTAAAACATTCCTTAATGGAATGGGTTAGGAAGGGTCACATAAAAAGACAACTGAGAAGACTTGAAAAATTATGTAAATATAAAGTGCAGTAAAACTAAGGATTCGGTTTTTCAATATTATGACACTTTGAAGACAGATTCCTGTTGAACAGAAGTTTAGAAAAAGATATTCAGAACTATGTATTTTACTCAAAATACTCTATAGCAATTAATTCATCGGTGGGGTAAGACACCAGTCAAACCAACACAGATGCACTGAATTCAAGATGAAAAATATCAGAGATGTTGGCAGTTCTGCTGGTGATTTTCATGATAGACTTGTCCAAAATCTGGATGGTACAGAGAAGCTCTGACACCAGGGGACAGTCCCTCTGAGAAACGAGGAAATGTTCCACTCACGCAAGGGGTCTGCTAAACGCCTGAATATTACCCATTGTTGTTTCTTCGCAAAAAATATTGGCAGTGCTAGCGGTAATTAAAGTGGCAGTTGTAATTAAAGAAAATAATGAAGTAAGAGTTCCATATAATCAACTATATAATCAAAGAGTTACATTAAAGTGCTACTATTACTGAAAAAAAATGGTGACTGGTATGTTACTTAGAGCAAGACAGTGTTAGAATTAAGACAAAGGAAGTTATTGACTAAAAAATGGTAGAAAAATCTTGTAGGATTTGGGGAACAATTTTTTGAGGGGCTCATTTTCATTGGCTGGCCCCAATTGTTCTGTTTTTGAGAGGTTATTAGTGATGTTATGTCTTTGTTCTGCTTTAATTATGTTGATTTTTAAATATTACTTTTTGTTTCATTGTAATTTGTTTCGTGTTTCAGATTGCAGAAGTAGGGTGTGTTTTTTTTAAAGTATATAAAATATTTTGACATCTCCTCTTCCCCATCTGTAAAATGGAAATAGAAGCAATTGGCTAGATAGAAAATCAGAGAATATGGTGCATGCTGCCTAGGGGTTCTGCGATAGCTCAACTTCTCACCAAGAGTAGGTTGATTCTTCAAGCCTTAGACCTTAAGACTCTCTTTTAGATTACTTTCCACCTCCTGAATGAAAACAGCTTTCAACTTGGAATCTTGATGCGTTTTAAATTCCTACCATACTCTGTGATTAAGTTTCTTGAAATGTGAATAGTGTATTTATTTATTTGATTTATACCGTAGGTATAAATTGTAGCACAGAATGCTATACTAGATATATCAGCTGTTAAACCACTCAGTGAGACATTTACTCTAGCCAGAACAGAGTCCGCATTAAGAGCAGGAGCAGGGCTAGGAATATGGCCAGCTGTCGTACATTAAGTCAGACAATGGATGCAGGTCGCTCAAGTTGTCTGCATAGACTGTCAGATGCTCTCCAGGACTTCAGGCAGGCTGGCTGGGGTCTTTCATAGTTCTGTCTGGATATGCCAAGGACTGAACCTGTGACCTGCTGCAAGCAAAGCGCCTGCTCCACCACTGGCTGCTCTTGATTAACCACTGGGGACCACAACTCTCTTCAGTTTAAGCCTAGGAGTAAAGCCACAAAGGATACCAGCTTTCTGTTTCTGTGGGTCAGGTGAACACTTCTTACTGGTCTTTACTGCCTGGATATATGTACGTCAACATGTGATGCAACCCCGAGCCTCAGGATCCTGTTCCTCCAATCTATCCCTCTACAAGGGGTTTCACAGGACAAGCAAAGGCCTTGGAAGGTCATGTATGCTTCTAGGACCATCTGCAGCCCACCGCAGCCTAGGCTTCCAAGGGATTCCAAAGCATAAAGGGGATATCCGGTCTTTCCCATGCTGTCCCTGTGATAGCTGTACTATGACAGGTTTGAGTCTTGCATCCATGAGCACGCATCATAAACTCATTTTGCATTGTGAGATGGAACATTATTTTGAATGATGTCAGTCTGTTTGGATTAAACTGGACTGATTAAAGAGTCCAGTCAAAGTGATGGCTCCATTTTACAAAACCAATCCAAGAACTGTATTCATGCTTTTCTTCAGATTCCAAAGCCAAGGTCATATTTTTTGAAGAGTACAGAAAACAACTTTAACTTGAACACTTTGGAGAGGACTTTCTACCACAACTGGAGTTCACGATCAGCTTCACAAACATTCACCTGCTACGAACCCGTTTCATATTCATGTTTTTGCAACTTTCAAACTTACAGTAGCAGGTAAATCATAAAATACTTGTTATTGCCTCACTTTGTTCACCTCTCCTAGAAAAGCTGGCAACTTTTGACCAAGATTTCTTATTAAGACAGAATTTAGTACCATGATACATACCACCAAAACAGGAAAGTTGCTTACAAGCTGCCAGTTTTCTCACTTTCACTGAGATAAAACAACCCACAAGATGTGAGTGTGTTTGTTAAAAATGAACAGTCAATTGAAGGGTACAGCGACTCTTTTACAATACAACTCTTACTAAACTTTAACGGGCAGTCTATGTCAATTACATAGTTATGCTTGAATAAGTCAACAGATATATTTATTTGTAGAATTTATATCCCACCTTTCCACTCCAGAAAGGCGGCTATATACACCAGAATAAGGAATACATTTACTTGGACATGTTTCTTTAAGTCACTGGAACATAATTACAAATGTGTTCAGGATCAGGGTATCAGAAAGGTAAGCACATTTCAAACAGGAGGTACCCCCTACATCCTGTCTAATGGACAACTTTCACACTATGTTAACAGAAAATCTAACTTTGCCTTTTTACGATAACTTAAAAAAACTGCTACTCAAAATATGAGAGAAAAATCATGCTTAAAGGGCTAAAAAAATTGAACCCCGACTGGATAGCTACCTTGATTACAATCAATAACATTGCAAAATTCTCGGACGTTATTTTCATTGATCTCTGCTTGTTTCCTTTCAATGAAGGCTGATATTCGTCTGTCAATCTGCAGGTAACAGGAACAACTTATATTTAGATTTCATTACCGCTATTCAAAATGAAAGAATGGTACAGACTAGAGAAAACGGGGTCCAAGAGTCACTTACTTCAGCTTTCCCAGCTTTTATCTGGACTACTTCTGGGTCAAAATTAACATGAGCCTCTTTTAAGCTTTCAGAACCATCGGCTGTGTGTTTTGCTTCCATCTGCACGCCTTTATCTACCACATTTGAATTAGTCTCACATTTTCTGCCTTCTGTCTTACTGGAATCATCAATGGGCACAGCACTTTCCTCTTTAATCAAAGACTGGAGTTTTTCTAAAAATGGCTAGGCAAAAATAAAAAAAGGAGAAAAGGCTTAAAGTGACAGGACACTTTTATACTTAAAGTTCTAAAACAAGCTGTTTAAATTGTAGAGGCAACAGGCTATCACTTTTGTAATTCAATCAAATTAGAATTAAAATATAGTATTGCCAAGGGTCAATGCCCTTCTGATCAATGCCTTTTACTAATCTGAGTATAAAAAACCCTCTAGAGAGCCCAGACCATCTGAACATTTCTGCCTGTTACTCATCTGTTTTGTACCAAATCAAAGCACCAGCCTTTGGCATCAATGCCACTTAATTTACATGCAATTCAAATGCTTACTCAGAACATTAAGGCTTGAATATTTTTCCTCAGTAGGAGAGCCAGGACTCTCATTCTGTTAAGGCTCTTGCTTTAACCCGACATCACTGGCTGATGTCCGCATCGCCACTTGAGACAACAGCCACCCAAAATGCACGCAAGAAGATGAACATGATGCTTCTCCCAATATAGCCCATGCCCACAGAAGCAGGAGAGGCACACAGTTTTCTCACCCAATTCAAAAAGCAGATACCTGCACAATGCTGTGGCCAAGAGCTATGAATGATTTATATATTTTCCTTCAATTCAATTACACATTCAAGCATTCATACCTCATTTAAGCTGCAGCTAATTTTACACTATTTCTATTAAGAAAACATTTCAGTTGGTACTGCCAATAATTTTGAAAAAAAAAAATAAACAGTGACTTCAAAAATAAAAACCCAACAGAATATTAAACTTGTTGTACTGGACATATTAGCGCTTGCTGTCCACCATGCAGTTCTAGTTTTATTTTACCTTTTATCAGTACATATTCACTTAGAATAAAGGCACAATCACCTGGGAATCTCTGCCACACACGCTCCATGAGAACTACTGGGAGCTGAGCCAAAAGAATCCTGACTTTTTCCAATGGAGCTTGTGCAGGAGATGAGCCTGACAGATTGTACTCTAATTCAACAGGAGAGCAAAATGATTATAGACTATTCTTGTTGCGGCACCCTGCGGAGGTCAGAAGATGTGTGCTAGCAACTGATCCTAAATGACATCCCAGAAAGGACCTATGCAAGTTATGTGACTTTTAACATTAATAAAGATTTTAAAATGTCAAATGAAGGTGACAACACACAGCAATTGGTTGCTTGACAAGATGAAACATTAAATATCTAAGAAGTTACTTTAAAAAACCTGTGCTGGAAATATAGTTAATTGCAGAGACACACACCAGGATGTTTCATGCTGGGATAATGCCACTTCTTGATCCACTGAAAGCACTCCACAAGTCGCAAAACTCACCCAACGCATGGAATCATTATCATAGCATGACACACACCTGCCGTGTTATTGCTTAATTATATCCCACCACAGATGGAAGTGCGCTGCATTTACAAGGGAAGCACATAAATCAACAGGACTGCATGTGTGCAATCTACTTACCAACAGCAGCTTGCAAGGCTATTCGCACAACTCTGCCACTAGCCAATTTAGAGAACAGGGTTAAAGCCCTTTATGAAACACAGAGACTTCCAAATTGCTATATAGCTTCACCATATACCCTATGATAGCTTGGAACTAAGAGTTGCATTTAAAAATGAATTTGGATGCTTAGGTTTGTTTGTTTTTTTTAAAGCGTTCAGCAAATATTACCTGTAAATTGGAAATATGCTGTTGCAGAGCTGTAAAGAGCAACATGGGCTGGAGTAGGGATGCACTTTGAAACTTGCTCCAGTCAATGTTAATTTTCACCACATCTTCTCCAAGACTAAGCTTCAAAAAGCACAAACAAAACAATGTCACAAAAGGATCCCAACCCCCCAACCCCAAATTAGCAATCATATAAAAAGAACAGGGTTAAGAATACTTTTTCCTCAAACAAAAAGTTCAAGTTAACACACAGGCAAAAATCACATTCAAAGAAGCTGAAATTCTACAGCAAGATGATTTTAGCCAGACTTACTTCCAATACACTGTAGTTCTCATTTTAGGATGACTATCGAATAGCATTTTGATTATACAAATGTATTGTTTGTTCTTGAGGCTCCATTGTTTTAAATAAGACTTTGGCACTAAAAGTGCATGCAATTATTTGAAAGTAATTTCCATTTCAGCCAACTGATTTCTTTTTTTAAAATGCATTTAGGTTTGTGATACAAGTTGCTTAGCCTGACTTGAACATGAAATCAGTTATTGGCAGTACAGACAGCAAGCCAACAATAACCCCAAAGCGAAGAACAATCATTTGCTTATTAGCTCCCACTTTAGATAATGGAGGTTATGGATGGTTTAAAGCAGCTATGAAGTTCATCATGACAAAATGTGCTAATGACACAGCCTGATAAACAGGCATCTTCTCCTGAGGGGCTCCTGTATACACTGAGATTTCTGCAGTAGAAGCAATATACTCACTTGTGCAAATTCTATCCACTCCAACTGGGCTTCCACAGGAGACATTCCTGCTTGGAATCTAACTAGAAAGACTCCTGTGCAAGCTTCACTGGAATGAATGAAAAATAATTCCTGCATTGACAGTGCCCAGATTTTGGATAATTCAACAACACAGTTGTTGAACAACACTACATAGACCCAGAAATGAGTCTCACCAATTGCAATGAACTCTGACCTGGTCTATAGATGCTGCAAAATGCAGTCATTGAATCATAACATGAAGCAATGAGTGAAATGTCATTTTTGAGTGCTCCCCCACATTTAAAAAATGCTTCTATAGTAACTTAAAAAAATAGTTTTCAACATAGGGCGCAATCCCAAACCACTTTCCAGCACCAACGTAAGAGCAATGCAGCTCTGAAGTAAGGGAACAAACATTCCCTTACTTTGAAGAGGCCTCCATGAGTGCCACCCAACTGCAGGATGCAGCACACGTCCCATTGGCACCACTATGCCAGTGCTGGAAAGTTGGTTAGGATTTGGGCCTTAGTTAACTAAGTTAAAAAAAACCTAAGAACGTCAAGGAGAAAGATTCTAACCTAGCTCTCATCTTGATCCACTAGTTTTCTACTTGCAAAGATTTTTTTATTTATTTATTGCGAAAAAGCAAGTATTCTTCTACCTACAGCGGTACCTACAGCGGTACAATCTATTTACCTATATCACGTCATTCTGTGCCATGGGTAAACATGGCCTGCTTAATTGCAGTTCAAGTCTCCACACAGTACCAGTGGTTTTGAGGGAAATATCTACATAAGAGTGAAACCTTTTGCTCTGAGGGTCCTGTGCAGGAAGTGGATATTTTCCCAGCAGCTTTTGCAAGTGCAGTCTCTTTAACGGTTTAAAAGAAGTTGCAGCCCCAAAATCATCCTTGAAACCCACAGTAACTCACTGCTCAAGATTCTTGGAGAAAGAGGATTTTCAGCTGTAGGTTACTGTCCCCCCACCCACCCACCAGTTCTCTGGTTGACAAATGCTTTGCCTGTCCACAAAAGATGTGTATCTGGGAATGCTAAGTGAGCCTTTGCCAACCAGGGAACTGGGGAGGAGGAAGAGGGGATTCAAGGGATAACTGAGCATTCTCGTTTGGAAGCAGTACTAAGCTTCCAAAGCCTGTTTCCAAAGCCAAGCTTGGCAAGCTTTGCTGGCACCTCTAAGCTTTATACATGTTTAAAAAAAAAACAGGTTAACCAATAAGCTGTGTGGGATGCTGCATCATCCTCATCTTTGCAAATTCTTCATGAAAAGTCTAGACAGTCCAGCAACTTTCAAAAATGCTTAGGAGCAAGATAAAACCGTCTTAGGGCAGAGTCTAAGTAGATTCATTGGATTCTTCTCAGCTCTACAATTCTAAGAACCAAGAAATGATTTGCAAAGCCAAATGATTTCTTGGCAACACGTAAAAAAAGTATTTGCTACCTTAATTTGCAGCTCTGACTTAAATCAATAAAAGCCTTCACAAAAGACTGAGAGCTTTTAAAAAAGGGATATGTGCTTTCACTCTAAGGAAAGACTCAGGCACATGTATGGCACTATATAATAATAATAATAATAATAATAATAATAATAATAATAATAATAATAATAATAATAGTATTTCTGGAGGAAATAATAATAATAAAGTTTCTGGAGGAAAAATCCATTATGGGGTACAAGCCATGATGTGTATGCGCAACCTCCTGATTTTAGAAATGGGTTATGTCAGAATGCCAGATGCAAGGGAGGGCACCAGGATGAGGTCTCTTGTTATCTGGTGTGCTCCCTGGGGCATTTGGTGGGCCGCTGTGAGATACAGGAAGCTGGACTAGATGGGCCTATGGCCTGATCCAGTGGGGCTGCTCTTATGTTCTTACTCTGCAAGGAGAGGCTTTAACTGAAGTAGTAAAGCTCTTGTCCCCCTGATCCAGTGGGGCTGTTCTTATGTTCTTATGTAATAATAATAACAATAACAACAACAACAACAACAGGTATTTATATACCGCCTTTCTTGGTCTTTATTCAAGGCGGTTTACATAGGCAGGCTTTATTTAAATCCCTTATTAAATAGGGATTTTTACAATTGAAAGAAGGTTCTTTCTTTCAAGAACCACTACATTCAGGTGTTCCATTCCGATCTGGCTTCACATTCTGGCCTCCATCCTCCCACGCTCAGAGCAGATGGAATAGCTCAGCTTCAGCTTGTCAGCTGCTTCAAGGTCGCACAGTGTCGGTGGCCTCGAACTGGCGACCTTGTGGATGTTATCTTCAGGGCTGTTGTGAGGAAAAAGGAGGGGAGCAGCCATGTACACTGCCCTGAGCTCTTTGGAGGAAGGGCGGTATAAAAATGTAATAAATAAATAAATAAATATTAATTTTCTCTCATTCGCTTCTGCTCCTAAAACAAATTTCCCTAGAGCAAAATACCACTGAATGCAATAATATTTTTTAATATTATTGCATAATAATAATGTGTTGCCCCACTTGCTTAGGTCAGTTCGGCATTGGGAAGATGAACGAGAATGGCCAACGCCTGCTAGAGTTTTGCTGTCATCATGGTCTCTGTGTCAGCAATACGTTCTTCAACACGAAGCCCCAACACAGAGTCTCTTGGAGACACCCAAGATCAAAGCACTGGCACCAGCTCGACCTGATTCTCACCAGACGCTCCAGCCTTTCCAGCACCAAGATCACACGCAGCTATCAGAGTGCTGCCTGTGACACTGACCACTCCCTGGTGTGCAGCAGAGTGAAACTGCAAACAAAGCAACTGTATCACACGAAAAAGGAAGGAAGACCTCGCATTGATACCAGCAAGACCCGGGATCAGAGAGAAGTGGAGGAATTTGCACGAGCGCTTGAGGAATCTCTTCCAGGCCCGGTCGATGCAAACGCATCCAACAGATGGGAACATTTCAAGAATGCCGTTTACAACACCGCCTTGTCCATATTTGGCAAGAAGACCAACAAGATGGCAGACTGGTTTGAAGCCCACTCTGAGGAGTTGACACCAGTCATTGAGGAAAAGAGGAGAGCTCAAGCAGCACACAAGGCCTGTCCCAGTGAGCACAACCTGCAGGTCCTTCGAGCTGCTCGCAGCAAAGTTCAGCAGACTGCCAGGAGATGTGCTAAATACTACTGACTTCAGCTCTGCTCCCAGATACAGGTAGCAGCTGACACAGGCAACATCAAGGGGATGTATGATGGTATCAAGCAGGCCCTAGGTCCAACACAGAAGAAAATTGCCCCTCTGAAGTCTGCCACAGGCGAGGTCATCCAGGATCGGGCGCAGCAGATGGAACGCTGGGTGCAGCACTACTCTGAGCTATATTCCAGAGAAAATGTAGTCACTGAAGAAGCGCTGAACAACACTGAGTGCCTGCCTTTGCTGGAGGAGCTGGACAGTGAACCAACCCTAGAAGAACTTCACATGGCCTTAGACTCCCTTGCCTTTGGCAAGGCACCAGGAAAAGACAGCATCCCTGCTGAAGTCCTAAAGTGCTGCAAAGAGATCATCGCTACTGAGCTGCATGAAATCCTCTGTCTCTGCTGGAGAGAAGGTGAAGTTCCTCAAGACATGAGGGATGCAAACATCACGGTGTATAAAAACAAAGGCGACAGGGGTGACTGCAACAACTAGCCTTTGGAACTGCAACAGAAGGCATCTATCTCCAGACCAGATCAGATGGAAAGCTCTTCAACCTCTCCAGACTGAGAGCAAAGTCCAAAGTCCAGCTGAAATGTCTTCATGACTTCCTCTTTGCCGACGATGCAGCTGTCACTACCCACTCTGCCAAAGATCTCCAGCAGCTCATGGATCGTTTTAGCAAGGCCTGCCAAGATTTTGGACTGACGATCAGCCTGAAGAAAACACAGGTCACGGTTCAGGATGCGGACCCACCTCCATGCATTACAATCTCTTCGCATGAACTGGAGGTTGTCCATGAACTTTGTGTACCTTGGCTCAACGATCTCCGACACTCTCTCGATACTGAGCTAAACAAACACATCGGTAAAGCAGCTACCACGTTTTCCAGACTCACAAAAAGAGTCTGGTCCAACAAGAAGCTGACAGAACATACCAAGATCCAGGTCTACAGAGCTTGCGTCCTGAGAACACTTCTGTACTGCAGCGAGTCATGGACTCTCCGCTCACAACAGGAGAGGAAACTGAACGCTTTCCACATGCGCTGCCTCCGACGCATTCTCGGCATCACCTGGCAACACAGTTCTGGAACGAGCTGGAATCCCTAGCATGTATGCACTGCTGAAACAGAGACGCCTGCGTTGGCTCGGTCATGTCATGAGAATGGATGATGGCCGGATCCCAAAGGATCTCCTCTATGGAGAACTCGTGCAAGGAGAGCGCCCTACAGGTAGACCACAGCTGCGATACAAGGACATCTGCAAGAGGGATCTGAAGGCCTTAGGGATGGACCTCAACAAGTGGGAAACCCTGGCCTCTGAGCGGCCTGCTTGGAGGCAGGCTGTGCAACATGGCCTTTCCCAGTTTGAAGAGACACTTGGCCAACAGTCTGAGGCAAAGAGGCAAAGAAGGAAGGCCCATAGCCAGGGAGACAGACCAGGGACAGACTGCACTTGCTCCCAGTGTGGAAGGGACTGTCACTCCCGGATTGGCCTTTTCAGCCACACTAGACGCTGTTCCAGAACCACCTTTCAGGGCGTGATACCAGAGTCTTTCGAGACTGAAGGTTGCCAATGTAATGTGTTGCCCCCCCATGTGCTGTTATTATTCCCCCAATCTGTGACACCTGTACTAGTACCTGCAGCTCATTCTGATATTCTTCTTAATATTGTGTTTTAATCAATACAAGCTGCAAACTTAGAGTGGGTACCAGACCACACTTGTGTGAAGCAATCTGGAATAACAACACTTCCCAATTTCATACTCATAGTCATTGTTGAAGAACACAATGCCCAGTTGACCCACAGCCCTTCCTAAATTGCTGCACAGAGAAAGAGACTGGCAGTCTCCTCCCTCTTGAGCTACCCTGGCAAGAGGCATACCAAGACATACTAAAACAAGGCAGTAAAAAGGGATAATCAATCCAGCCTCAATTCTCTCATGCATGTGTCCTTACACATTGTTCTGTTTTGAATGCAGTAATTTGGGGGCCATTAAAAGATATGACTGCTACAAGAAGAGAGAAGATTCAGAGGAAAGTATTCTGGTTGAGGAAAAGCTTGCTGATCGGGCTTAGGGACTGATCCAAAAGAGGTACCATTTCCAACTTTCTCTGTGAACCTTTGTGCTGTTACTCTGTTCTTGCAGATCTCATGGCTAGGACAGGCAACAAGAAGCATCAGACATGCCTCATTCACAGTGCATGCCTACACATGTTTACTCAGAAGTAACTCTCCTTGTGCTGAATGGGATTTACTCCCAAAAAAGTGTGTACAGGACTGCAGCCTTAGTGACTGTGGTAAACATAGGTTATTTTTCCTTCTCTCCCCTCCTTGCCTAGTCTTATTAACCAATTCTCATTTCTCACTGCAGACTTTGGGCTCAATCCTATCCAATTTTCCAGTGTTGGTGCAGCTGTGCCAATGGGGCATGCAGTGCATCCTATGGTGGGAGGGACAGTCACAAAGACCTCCTCAAGGTAAGGGAACATTTGTTCCTTTAGCTTGGGGCTGCATTACAGCAACACTGGTGCTGGAAAGTTGGATAGGATTGGGCCCTTTGTCTCTGAAAGTTTTTCTTAACGTCTACTGAAGGGAAAATATTCTCCCACATGCCATACACTCCTTAACTGTTCTCCCTTTCCCTACTGGGGAAACTGTGCTGCATTTCAATGGTTTCTGCGTTTCAGTACTGTGCTGCGTTTCAATGGTGCAGTGCTAACTGAGGCTGATCACCATCTGAAAATAGGGCTGCATGTTATATACTAATTTTTTTTATGGAACAGTTTCTTCTCCATTCCCTTCCCAATTTCCAAAAAGATGGCATACAGACAAGGAAGTTGTTTATAAAAATTTAAATGGCTCTTCTAATCCTCCTCACCAAAATGTTTTATTTAAATATAGCTCTTAATTCTGAACACTGTTTATGGTCTTTATTGTATTCACGAGTATGGAGACAATACCCTATGTCAGTGGTTCTCAGACTTTTCAGCATGGGACCCATTTTTTAAAATGACAATCTGTCCAGGACCCACCGGAAGAGATGTCATTGACCTTGAAGTGATGTCATGGCCGGAAGTGACATAATCAAACAGGAAGTGACATCTTTGTTATGCCGGCACCAGAAGTAATGTCATCAAGCAGGAAGTGGCTGCCATAATGGATTAAAAGCAAAATCCTAAGCACGTCTACTCAGAAATAAGTCCCCTTATAGTCAATGGAGCTTACTCCCAGGAAAGTGTGGATAGGATTGTAGCCATTGAGAGTGGCAGTCTCTCATTGAACCCAGTCCTAGGCATGTCTACTCAGAAGTACATCCATTCTAATCAATGGGGCTTACTCCCAGGAAAAAGTGGATAGGACTGTAGCCCAACTCATCCCTTTCTAAATTCTCAACCCCCCAAAAGAGCAGCTACTGAGCAGGGTGGGAAGCAGTGAGTGAGGCAAACCCCAAACTCATCCAAGTTCCCAGCCAGGCAGCTCCAGGCTCTTGGGGCAGTGGTGGCGGCTCTCCAGCTTCTCCCCCCTCCCTTCCCCCCTCAAACCGCTCCGGAGCCTTCTTCTCTCAGAACTTTGGGCACTTTGGGTCAGCAGCCCCCTGCTTCTGCCACTTTCCCATCCTCTTGCTCGCCAGCCCACAAGCCACTCCGGAGCCTCCCTTCCAGGCGGCAGTGGCTGCTGGCGCTTGGGGGCAGCCCCCTTCCTCCTCCTCCTCCCCCCTGCCTGCCTGCCTGCCGCTCACCCCCCTACCCACAAGTCACTCCGGAGTCTCCGTTCCAGGCGGCAGCTGCTAGCGCTTGGGGGGGGTAGCCCCCTTCCTCCTCCTCCTCCCTCCCTGCCTGCTGCTCGCCCTCCTCCCCACAAGTTGCTCCAGAGCCTCCGTTCCAGGCAGCGGTGGCTGCTCGTGCTTGGGGGGAGCAGCCCCCTACCTCCTCCTCTTCCTCCCTAACTTCCTCCCTCTCCCTGCCTGCCTGCCGCTCACCCCCCTCCCCACAAGCTGTTCTGGAGCCTCCGTTCCAGGCGGTGGCTCGTGCTGGGGGAGCCCCTTCCTCCTCCTCCCTCCCCACCTGTCTACCGCTAGCCCCCCTCCCCATAAGCTGCTCCAGAGTCTCCCTTCCAGGCGGCTGCAGCGGTGGCTGCTGGCGCTTGGGGGGAAGCCCCCTCCCTCCTCCTCCTCCCATCCCTCTCTCTGCCCTGCCTGCCCACCGCTCTCCTCCTCCCCCACGCCACTCCAGAGCCTTCCCTCTTAAGGCTCCTGGCGCCTTGAGGAGGCAATCACCCCACCTCTGCTGCTCTCACTCCCTCTGCCTGCAAGCCGCTTGGTATCCATTTGCAGGCAGCGGCAGCGCCATTGCCCCTTGCGGGATGCTTCCGCCAGCTTCCAAGATGGCGGCGACCACACAGTTGCCAACTTCCAAGGTGGTGGCACACTGTTCTTTGCGACCCACCAAGTGGGTTGCGACCCACAGTTTGAGAAACACTGCCCTATGTCATTTTGCAGATGGACTGGAGTTGACACAATGTAACATAACCAAGGCCATGAAATAAATCCAAAACCGAGATGGGGACTCATAAAATCCAATAATTCAACCACTGGAGAAAAATGTAGCCAATCAACTTATTTCCAACCACTATATGTAATTTATTGTTTTGTGCTGTACTGATGCATTGTTTTTATGCATGTTTCAGTCTGCTTGTAAACCGCCTTGAGTCTCAAGGCTGTAGCCTGGGCAAAGGTAGGATAGAAATCTTCTAAATCAGTGGTTCTCAAACTTTTAGCACTGGGGACCCACTTTTTATAATGCAATTCAGTCAAGACCTACCAGAAGCGATATCATGACCAGAAGTGATGTCATCAAGCAGGGACATTTTTAACAATCCTAGGCTGCAATTCTACCCATGCTTACCCAGGAGCAAGTCCCATGTACTATCATTGTTAAAAGCATATACAAAGTAGCCTGTTAAAAGAACAGATCTGTAACATTTCTCCAGTGCAGTTATGTGCTATGGTAGCATCAAGTCCAACATATTAAAAATAAAATATTGAAATGAGGACACACCTGAAATCAGCTCTTGACCCACCAAGTGGGTCCCAACCCAGTTTGTCTTTTTCCCGACTTTTCTAAATTAATAATTTAGAAAAGACATAACATCAGATTGTTTACTGACTGCAACCAATTTGGATTCCTCCTCAAAGTTTCTCGATCAAACCACTTCTTAAAACTATAGCTATTGAGTTTCTGAATTACCTGTCACTGTAAGAAGTCTTTTCAGCTTGTAAAAGATTCTTGTGAAATCTCTTTGCATCCTCTCCAACTGTTCAACTTTGTTTTAAAACTCTGGATGCTCGAAGAGACTCTACACTTCACTTGCCACCTTTACCAGGAATATAGATAGAAATGAATAACCTCTCTCTTTATAGATCAATGTGTGCTTGTCTTTTAATTGAAATACATGTAGGCTTGAGATTTTAAGAGAAAGTTGTGAGAATGGAGCTGCGTTTGCTATCCTTGGCCTAGCTTTCTAGCATAGGATTTTGAGAGCTATTGTAACCTAAGCCTTAAGACAAGAGTGTTTCATATCCCTTTCCAAGGGCAGACTGTAGAGTTTCAAGAGCAGGTGTATTAAAACATGGAGCTATATTTGAGGAAAGTGTCATAATTACAAGATGAGTTCTCTGTGGGATTTGGCCGTCCTCTTGCTTACATCAGTAATAAAATCAACTGAGACTGTTCTACAGCTACCTATAATTGCTATTTGTTTCTTTGGGGGGAGGGGGCTGAAAGGCTACTGTGCATTTGGAGCCACCCAAAGCTCCAGCATCACTCAGTTCACAATAATGGGAAGGTTGAAAGAGAAACAGAGCAAAGGCAGGAGAGACGGAGAAAGAGTTCTGTATCGAAGAAGTTCACAAGGCTGCAGGCAGGGACGTGTGGTAGATGGGAAGGCAGGTGAGGCAGAGCCTCCCCACTGGAGTTCTTTGAAAAGCGCTGCAGCTGTGCGAGGCTCACAAGCATCCACAAGCCATGCACAGTGGCCTCACATGGCTCTGCCTGGCTGGTACCTGTGGCTGGCAGCATATCCTGCACTGATAATAAGATCTATCCAGCAATGCAGAAAAGAAACAGGATAACAGAAGCATCCTAAGAACACAGGAAGAGCCCCACTGGATCAGGCCAAGGCCCATCTAGTCCAGCCTCCTGCATCTCACAGTGGACCACCAAGTGCTTCAGGGAGCACACAAGGCAACAGGCACAATATGCGTCGGGTGCCCTCCCTGCAATTGTCGCTCTGAGGCAGCCCATTTCTGAAGCCAGGAGGCTGCACACGCACATCAGGCTGGCAACCCTGGAAGGGCTTTTCCTCCAGAAATCTGTGCAGTCCCCTTTCAAAGCACCAGAGCAGATGCCGCCGCCACATCCTGTGGCAGGGAGTTCCGCAGACTAGGTCCGTGCACAAACACCTCCTGGCCTGTCAGCTGCGACGGGGCTTTGCTCCACCGACCTGCGCAGCCCCCTGTCAAAGCACCAGAGCAGACGCCATCACCACACCCGTGGCAGGGCGTTCCGCGGACTGACTGGAGCAGGCGAGGCGCAGACTCGCACCAACGTGCCAAGGACGCCCAGGACTCGGGCACGGGACGAGCCCGCGGACTCCGACGGGACACTCATGCCCAGGCTGACCTGGCCGGGCAGAGACCGGCCGGGGCTGGGGAGCGGCGCGGCCCCGGTGCCCGGAAGCCCCGCAGACGCTCCAAGGAGCCCCGCCCCCAGCCCTCCGCGGGTCTGGGCGGGACTCCGCCCACCAGCCCCTCCCCGCACTGACCTGCCCCGCCAGCGCGGGCAGCGACCGCAGGCAGCTCCGCAGCACCTCCCGCAGCGGCTCCACGGCGGGGCCCTCCGGCGGGGCGGACGCGGGCGGCTCCCGCCCAGCCTCTTCCTCGGCGGAGGCCATTAAGCAGGCACGGCGGGCCCGCAGGCGCGCGTCAGGGAGCGCAGCGCAGCGCAGCGCACCGCCGACGCCTCCCCGCCCCTCGCTGCCCGTCGCCCGGATGACGAGCAGGCCCCGCCCCAGCGGCCTGAGAGGCTTCCTTCGCCCCGCCCACGCGCGTGATTGACGGGCGAGGGAGCCAATGCGCCGCGGCCTTGAGGCGCCGCCTCAGAGTCGTTTTGTGAGGGCAGCGACGGCCGTTCTGGAGCGCTGAGCCCAGAAGGGTGTCGGGACCGCACGCGGAGCCAGCCCGGGGCAGGTGCGCGGGGCTCTACGCTTCGCCTCAGGGGCGGGAGGCGGCGCTGCTCTGCGCAGGCGCGCTGTGGGACTCGCATCGCCGCCTGAGTCCGCGCGCTTGCGCATGTGCGCAGAGGTGGGGGCGGGGCCTGACATGAGGCTGAGGCAGGGGCGGGGCCTGGGGGGACCTGCACAAGGCACTGTGGGGGGCACAACTTGTAGCACAGCCACTTCTGGGCTCTCCCCACAAGAAGCCCTCTACGAGGGACAGGGATGATGTCACATGACACTGTGAAGTCACAGTGTGATGTCATAGTGATGTCACTTCGGGGTTCTCCCTGGAGGAGGAGGCCCTGTTGACTTTGCACCCCCAGGAGGAGCCTCTCCTGTGGAGGCTCCTGCACAGGAGAAAGATTAGGGAACACAAAGCCACCAGCGCAGCCTCCCCCAGGGAGAACCCAGAAGTGACATCACCATGTCATGTGACATCAGTGTGACATCATCCCTGCCCCAGGCGCCGGTGCTTCTAGTTACGTCTCAGGTCCTCCTAGTGACTCCGAGAGCATTTTAAATTGAAGTCTGTTGAAGAGCAAGTGGGAAAGGCCAGCAAGCAGAGCACAGCCATGCGCCTGCGAGACATTCCTCCTGACGAAAGCCGCTCTGCACGTCCACTCTTCATCCATGTGCTAGCAGTGCAATGTAGGGCAGCTGTCCTGTCCAACAGGGCCGACTGTGGTCAATACGGACAGTTCATTGCTCTGCTGTATGGAGCAGCCTGCAAGGAGTGTTCTGTGTGTTCCAGCCCCGACACACCCTTTACGTTAAGTATTTCTGTGCCATCTTTCCCTGTTCTTATGCAGCACACAAGGCAGCTTATCTAGGCAGACGACTCCCAAACCACAATTTTTCAGTGGAGCTTTTATAGTATTGTTCTGTGAGAGGACCTGGCAGAACCCTCAATCCAGCAGGTGCTTTCCCTCACAGTGTGGTTCTCTCAGTGGCGTAGCTGGAGGGGGGCAGAGCAGCCAGCCTGGTGGGGGGCAAGCGGCCCCTCCCTTCAGAGCCATTCCTGGCGGAGGGAGCAAAACGGAACCGTATGGGTTGTGTGCCGTTGAGCTTTTCCCCTTACCCCGAAGAGAGCTGTATCAGCCCCAATGAGTCTACTCAGATCTGCACCTCCTGATGAGGTGGCACTGATCCAAGCAGAACAGATCATCCAGGAGCCACTCCATGCTGCCCGGGAACAGGCCTCTGAGAGGAATTTTATCAGGGGTACAAAGTTTCTTTTGGGCCCCTTCCTAAAGGGGAAGGGGGGCAAGGGGAGCAGGCAGAACAGGGGGCAAAATAGGGCTGAGGGAGGGTGCTGACAGCCAGAATAGTCTTTGGAGCCCACGTCAATCAGGCTTCTTGACTCAGAGCCCAGGTCTACCTAACCATGCGGCTTTGACAGCTAGAAGAAGTAATATGGAAACCCAGACACACTCCTAAGTCTCTAAAATCTTTGAAATATAGAAAATCCATTCCATAAAATTAGCATCATCATAGTTAGAACCAACCCTAGAAGAACTTCACGTGGCCTTAGACTCCCTTGCCTTTGGCAAGGCACCTGGAAAAGACAGCATCCCTGCTGAAGTCCTAAAGTGCTGCAAAGAGATCATCGTCACTGAGCTGCATGAAATCCTCTGTCTCTGCTGGAGAGAAGGTGGAGTACCACAGGACATGAGGGATGCAAACATCATCACGCTGTACAAGAACAAAGGCGACAGGGGTGACTGCAACTACCGCGACATCTCTCCTTAGCGTTGTAGGAAAGCTGTTTGCCCGAGTTGCACTAAAGAGGCTCCAGGTACTTGCAGAGAGCGTCTATCCAGAATTGCAGTGCGGATTCCGAGCCAACAGGTCCACCACCGATATGGTATTCTCCCTTAGACAACTGCAGGAGAAATGCAGGGAGCAACGACATTCTTTATAGCCTTCATAGATCTCACGAAGACTTTCAACCTGGTCAGCAGGGATGGCCTCTTCAAGATTCTCCCCAAGATTGGATGTCCACCCAGGCTCCTCAGCATCATCAGATCCTTCCACAAGGACATGAAGTTGTCTTCAATGTCTTCGATGGCTCCACATCAGACCCCTTTGACATCCGAAGCAGAGTAAAGCAGGGCTGTGTTCTTGCACCAACCTTGTTTGGGATTTTCTTCGCTGTCCTGCTGAAGCAGGCCTTTGGAACTACAACAGAAGGCATCTATCTCCGGACCAGATCAGATGGAAAGCTCTTCAACCTCTCCAGACTGAGAGCAAAGTCCAGCTGAAATGTCTGCGTGACTTCCTCTTTGCCAACGATGCAGCTGTCACTACCCACTCTGCCAAAGATCTCCAGCAGCTCATGGATCGTTTTAGCAAGGCCTGCCAAGATTTTGGACTGATGATCAGCCTGAAGAAAACACAGGTCACAGTTCAGGATGTGGACTCACCTCCCTGCATTACAATCTCTGCACATGAACTGGAGGTTGTCCATGACTTTGTGTACCTTGGCTCAACAATCTCTGACACTCTTTCTCTCGCTACCGAGCTAAACAAATGCATCGGTAAAGCAGCTACCACGTTTTCCAGACTCACAAAGAGAGTCTGGTCCAACAAGAAGCTGATGGAACATACCAAGATCCAGGTCTACAGAGCTTGCGTCCTGAGTACACTTCTGTACTGCAGCGAGTCATGGACTCTCCACTCACAACAGGAGAGGAAACTGAACACTTTCCACATGCGCTGCCTCTGATGCATCCTCAGCATCACCTGGCAGGAGAAAGTTCCAAACAACACAGTCCTGGAACGAGCTGGAATCCCTAGCATGGACGCACTGCTGAAACAGAGACGCCTGCGTTGGCTCGGTCATGTCGTGAGAATGGATGATGGCCGGATCCCAAAGGATCTCCTCTATGGAGAACTCGTACAGGGAAAGCGCCCTACAGGTAGACCACAGCTGTGATACAAGGACATCTGCAAGAGGGATCTGAAGGCCTTAGGAGTGGACCTCAACAAGTGGGAAACCCTGGCCTCTGAGCGGCCCGCTTGGAGGCAGGCTGTGCAGCATGGCCTTTCCCAGTTTGAAGAGACACTTGGCCAACAGTCTGAGACTAAGAGGCAAAGAAGGAAGGCCCATAGCCAGGGAGACAGACCAGGGACAGACTGCACTTGCTCCCGGTGTGGAAGCTTGACCAGAGTTTTTGGAAGTTTGGCCTGTGAGAAGTTTGGCCTATAACCAGATATAAAATCACAACTAAGGAAAAAGGGGATTTTCACGTAACACCTCTGCTCTGTGAATGAGCTCCACTATGGTAGGGCATCCCTGAGTGCTTATTGCTGCTTCCTGAGTTCAGGGGCAAAGCCCTGAAGGAAATGTCACCCACTGAGGCATCCTGAACTGGATGCCACTGGAATTTAGGGTTTGACTTCCAGGCGTGAGAGCAGCCATTTGTAATGGGAGCCACATGGACCCACGAGGAGCCCAGGCACATTTGAAGGGGGCCATAGACTAAAAGTAGGGGATTTAATGTTTATCTATTTGTGTAGTGTCCTTATTTGACAGGGAGCCCCTGGAACCTGAGAAGAGTTCCTAAGAGGCCATAGCCAAACAAAGGTTAAGGATAGCTGTCCCAGAGAATGTTGACCTCAGTCATGTTTTTGGTTGCTTTTGGATGAAGATGCCAACCATTCAGAAGATATCTGGTGTTGCCAACACTGCTGCTTCACATGTACACATGTGATTTACACATCTCATGTGCACACACAAAGAACTGAAATTGGGGAAATTAGCAAGCAAGAGGTCAAATCTAGCAGTGTGATAAAGATGTGGGACCACTGACATGGAGTAGTGGTGCAGACAATCTCAAAGTGCCTCAAAATTAGGTTAACAGGAACTACTAGACAGAGGTTAAAGAAGATAGTTTCTTAAAGAAATGTGGCAAGTAAAAGGCACATTTAATTTCTGGTCAGTTACGGAAGAGATACTTGCAGATAGCTGCATTTGGGCAGCAGGAGTTAGTTGGAAAGGGTGACTGAATCTTTTGGGGAAGAGAGAGAGAGAGAGAGTGCTATGAAGATTTTAAAAAGGAGAAGGAGATCACCTATCCCAGTCTACTGGTTATGGCTTCAGTGCGAAGTCCTTTCCGAGCAGCAAGGAAGGCTGCACAGTTTCCAAGTTCCAGAGGAGGAAAAGACCAAGAAATGGAGAAATCTTACTTCTGGAGGGGAAAAAAAAGTCTGGGCACCTCAGCTAGTTTCTGAAGCAACTCAAAATGGAGGAGAAATCTTAAAGCACTTCTTAGTAGAGAGAGCTGGCACTGTTCAAAAATGGAGGTTTCTACTGGGACAGGAACTTCAAGACATCTTGCTAGAGAGAAAGCTGGGCCTCATCTGCTTGCTTCTGAAATGACCCAAAAATCTGCTTCCAGAGCAGTACGTTATCGGACCTTTTACAAAGGAAACAAAGGAACTGGGGATAGGACAAAGGAGTTTGGGGGGCTTCTTTCCTGAGCTTCCTGGCTTTGATTTTCTAGGAAGACACCAAAAGAGTTTGATGACCCATCCAGGGGAGTTCCTGCTGAACAATGCAGTAGCAGGTGTGTTGTCTCAGGTTCAGGTTGGGGGACTCCTTGGCCCAGAGTCTGAAAAGAACTAGCCAGTTGGACAATTGCAATTTAACATTCAGTTAGGACTTTTTTCTTGCCAACTATCATCAGATCTCAGGCACCCAGATTTAATAGACCACAGAGGAGCCTTTTTGCTTTCTGGGAGCCAGCAAAATCTCATCCTTTTTCAAAGATCAGGGAGGCCAGCCCGGCTCTGAAACCAAGATAAAGCCAAACACGTGCTTGGGAAAGGGTGTGTGTAACACTGGTTCTGTTCTGTCAAAATAAGGACACTGGAACTTTTTTTTCCCCCTGTTCCTCCTCATTATTTGCCAGTCTCATGTACCGATTCATCAACAGCATGTGCAGTACTTGATTCAGGGCTTTTTGTCCTTCTGACAGGTGTACATGCAAGTGAAAAAAAGACTTCCACTTAGCAAGACATGCACCAAAAATGTTTAGAGGAAGTGTTTTATTCTCAAGATGTTCAAAAATTAGGGCTGCAACCAGTGGTGTAGCTCGTGAGGGGCGGGGGGTAAGGTCCACCCTAGGTGCCAGCCTTGGGGGAGGGGTGACATAACAAATTACCAAAATCGCTAAAGTTGTGGTGGTTAGGAATAATACCATCATGCTATATAGCTTTGGATGCGGAATTTCTAGAAGTATGCAATGAAGAAACCGGTGTGAAATATCTCCTTTCTATCAAGTTATGGCCAAAAAACCAGAAAAACAAAAATGCATGGAGCCCTTTGGAAAGTGAAAGTGGGCCATATTGTGCGTTTACTCATGAGTAGGTTAAATTTCCTTAGTACATTGGAAAGGGCAGGCTGAGAAGAATCTAATGAGATCAGAATGGTCCTGATCCAATGAACACAGCCCCCCCAAAACACCCGAGAAGGGAGTCCCTCCCTCTAAGATGACGAATGTATTGAGCCCTAGAGAAAGCAAAACTAAGGCTGCAATCCTAACCACACTTTCCTGAGAGTAAGCCCCATTGAACATAAGAACATAAGAACAGCCCCACTGGATCAGGCCATAGGCCCATCTAGTCCAGCTTCCTGTATCTCACAGCGGCCCACCAAATGCCCCAGGGAGCACACCAGATAACAAGAGACCTCGTCCTGGTGCTCTCCCCTACATCTGGCATTCTGACTTAACCCATTCCTAAAATCAGGAGGTTGCGCATACACATCATGGCTTGTACCCCATAATGGATTTTTCCTCCAGAAACTCATCCAATCCCCTTTTAAAGGCGTCTAGGCTAGACGCCAGCACCACATCCTGTGGCAAGGAGTTCCACAGACTGACCACGCGCTGAGTAAAGAAATATTTTCTTTTGTCTGTCCTAACCCGCCCAACACTCAATTTTAGTGGATGTCCCCTGGTTCTGGTATTATGTGAGAGTGTAAAGAGCATCTCCCTATCCACTCTGTCCATCCCCTGCATAATTTTGTATGTCTCAATCATGTCCCCCCTCAAGCGTCTCTTTTCTAGGCTGAAGAGGCCCAAACGCCGTAGCCTTTCCTCATAAGGAAGGTGCCCCAGCCCCGTAATCAGCTTAGTCGCTCTCTTTTGCACCTTTTCCATTTCCACTATGTCTTTTTTGAGATGCGGAACTGGACACAATACTCCAGGTGTGGCCTTACCATCGATTTGTACAATGGCATTATAATATTAGCCGTTTTGTTCTCAATACCCTTCCTAATGATCCCAAGCATAGAATTGGCCTTCTTCACTGCCGCCGCACATTGGGTCGACACTTTCATCGACCTGTCCACCACCACCCCAAGATCTCTCTCCTGATCTGTCACAGACAGCTCAGAACCCATCAGCCTATATCTAAAGTTTTGATTTTTTGCCCCAATGTGCATGACTTTACACTTACTGACACTGAAGCGCATCTGCCATTTTGCTGCCCATTCTGCCAGTCTGGAGAGATCCTTCTGGAGCTCCTCACAATCACTTCTGGTCTTTACCACTCGGAAAAGTTTGGTGTCGTCTGCAAACTTAGCCACTTCACTGCTCAACCCTCCAACCAGTTCTCAATCCACAAGAGGACCTGACCTCTAATTCCCTGACTGTGGAGTTTTTTCAGTAGCCTTTGGTGAGGGACCGTGTCGAATGCCTTCTGAAAGTCCAGATATATAATGTCCATGGGTTCTCCCGCATCCACGTGCCTGTTGACCTTTTCAAAGAATTCTATAAGGTTCGTGAGGCAAGACTTACCCTTACAGAAGCCATGCTGACTCTCCCTCAGCAAGGCCTGAACAAAATAGGACTTACTTCTGAATAGACCTGTTTAGGCTTGTGCCCTAAGCCATACGGTTGTGTTTACTCGCAAGTAAGCAAACATGCCTTGGCTCATGGTAAAGTTGGGCAAAGGGGAATGCAAGGCTAGCAGCATGGTCCCAATCTGATGAAAGTGGAGCTAAAAATGCTCCAGAAGGCAGCTTCCCCCCCCCCCCCCGAAAAGAATAAAACAGAGGCTGGAGCTGGTAAGGTCATTTTTTTTTTCTCTTTTAGGCTTGTAAAGCCAGGTGGGTCCTGATAGTTATATGATTTAAATATAAGAACCTACATTGAACTGGGCACTGGGAAGGGCTGGAAATCTCACTGATTTTTTATAGGGAGGGGGTGTTATTCCCGGCAGGCTACAGTGAAAATTCACTTTGTGGAACACGGCTGGCTTCCCCTTATTTAATTTTCTAGCCATTATTACTATTCATTTAATATCACGACTATTATTATCTCTCACTCTCACCTACCTCACAAGGTTGCTGTGAGGACAAAATAAGGGGAGGATCCATGCATGCCACCCTGAGCTCCTTAGAGGAAGGGTGGTTTAAATATATTAATTAATATGTTTAAACCATTTAATTAATTAATTATGCTGTAAGGGTGTGACAAACATTTATGGGCACTGGGTAACAAAAGACCTAGCTAAACCACTGGCTGCAACTCTGTATATAGTAAATATGTGATTTATTTGCAGAAAAACATATTTAGGAGCAGCTGCCATGTTGATTTGCTGATAACTTATATTCACACAGAGGACTCAGATCTGGATTGAGGAACTCCCCCTTTTTATTTATTTATTTATGCTTCACATTTCAAGTTGCTTTTGAAAACTTGGGGGAACTGAGATAGGAAAGGAGAAGGGAACTGCGCTGCATACATTCAAAACCAGTTGCTGGATTCCACCTGGTTGGCTAGTTAGGCTCATGTAATGTGGTGTGTTCCCTAACAGACTTTTACTTTTGAGCACCTGACTCCCCTGTACAACTTTGCCAGATGATTTTGAAAAGTGCCCCAGCTGCGATTCATTCTAGTCTGGATCCAGGCTTTGCAGTGAAGAATTCCAAGCTTTGCAACCAATACAGTGATTACTGCTGAATCTAGAAAGAATGGAGAACATAAGAAGAGCCCTGCTGGATCAGGCCAAAGACTCATCTAGTCCAACTTCCTCTATCTCACAGTGGCCCACCAGATGCCTCAGGGCGCATTTAAGAGAACAAGCTACCTGCATCCTGTTGGCATTCCCTTGCATCTGGCATTCTTATGTAGCCCAGTTCTAAAACCAGGAGGTTTCACAAACCCATCATAACTTGTAACATGTGTTGACTTTTCTTCCATAAATCTATCCGATTCCCTTTTCAAGGCATCTAGGCCAGGTGCATCTAGGCCAGGTGTTATTTCCTTTTGTCTTATTTTCCCAACACTCAATTTTAGAGATGTCCCCTGGTCCTGGTACTGTGCGAAGGAAAAGAACCTCACTCTATCCAACCCATGCATCATTTTATTTATCTCAGTCGTTCGTGTCCGTCCCGACCCCCCCCCCCGTGTCTTTTTTCTGAAAAGCCCCAAACGCTGCAGCCTTTCCTCGTAAGGGAGGTGCCCCAGCCCAGGAATCATTTTAGTCTCTCTCTTTTACACCTTTTCCATCTCCACTTTGTCCTTTTTGAGATATGGCGACCCAAACTCTACACAATACTCCAGATATGGCCTTACCATTGATTTGTACAGTGGCATAATTTAGTTTGATTCTCAATTACTTTTTGAATGATCCCGAGCATGAGATTGGCCTTCTTCACTGCTGCAGCACATTGGGTCAACACTTTCATTGAGCTGTCCACCAGCACCCCAAGATCTCTCTCCTGATCTGTTACAGACAGCTCAGAACCTATATGCCTATACCCATTAGCCTGTATGTATAGGCTATACCCATTAGCCTATATGTAAAGTTTTGCTTCTTTTCCCCTATGTGCATGACTTTACACTTACTTACATTGAAATGCATCTGCCATTTTGCTGCCCATTCTGCCAGTTTGGAGAGATCCTTCTGGAGTTCTTCACAATCCCTTCTGGCCTTCATGACTCAGAAAAGTTTAGCATCATCTGCAAACTTGACCACCTCACTGCTTAGTGAGGTGACATAAATGTCTCCAGGTCATTTATGAAGAGGTTGAAAAGCACCAGTCCCAGGACAGATCCTTGGGGCACACTGCTTTTCAACTCTCTCCACTGTGAAAATTGTCCATTGACACCCACTCTCTGTTTCCTGGTCCTCAACCAGTTCCCAATCCATGAGAGGACCTGCCCTCTAATTCCCTGATTGTGGAATTTTCTCAGCAGCCTTTGGTGAGGGACCATGTCAAATGCCTTCTGAAAATCCAGATCTGCAATATTGATGAGTTCTCCCGCATCCACATGTCTGTTGACCTTTTCAAAGAATTCTTAAAAGTTCATGAGGCAAGACAAACCCTTGGAGGAATAAATAAAACCTCTGCATAGGTGTAGCACTAAGATTAAGATACTCCCGTTCTTCATTTGAACCAACCAAACTGTCTCACACAACCATTTTTTTTTTCATTTCAAGCATCACAGTTGTTGTTGGCAACCTTCAGTCTCGAGAAACTATGGTATCGCGCTCTGAAAGGTGGTTTTGGAACATCGTCTAGTGTGGCTGAAAAGGCCAATTCGGGAGTGACAATCCCTTCCACAACGGGAGCAAGTGCAGTCTGTCCCTGGTCTGTCTCCCTGGCTATGGGCCTTCCTTCTTTGCCTCTTAGCCTCAGACTGTTGGCCAAGTGTCTCTTCAAACTGGGAAAGGCCATGCTGCACAGCCTGCCTCCAAGCGGGCCACTCAGAGGCCAGGGTTTCCCACTTGTTGAGGTCCACTCCTAAGGCCTTCAGATCCCTCTTGCAGATGTCCTTGTATCGCAGCTGTGGTCTACCTGTAGGGCGCTTTCCTTGCATGAGTTCTCCATAGAGGAGATCCTTTGGGATCCGGCCATCATCCATTCTCACAACATGACCGAGCCAACGCAGGCGTCTCTGTTTCAGCAGTGCATACATGCTAGGGATTCCAGCACGTTCCAGGACTGTGTTGTTTTGGAACCTTCTCCTGCCAGGTGATGCCGAGGAGGCAGTGCATGTGGAAAGCGTTCAGTTTCCTCTCCTGTTGTGAGCGGAGAGTCCATGACTCGCTGCAGTACAGAAGTGTACTCAGGACGCAAGCTCTGTAGAACTGGATCTTGGTATGTTCCGTCAGCTTCTTGTTGGACCAGACTCTCTTTGTGAGTCTGGAAAACGTGGTAGCTGCTTTACCGCTGCGTTTGTTTAGTTCGGTATCGAGAGAAAGAGTGTCAGAGATCGTTGAGCCAAGGTACACAAAGTCATGGACAACCTCCAGTTCATGCGCATCACAAAGTACTTTAAAAGTTGGCATTTTCACTTGACTTGTCTGCATTGAATTGAAATGAGTAGTTCAGCATACATCTAGGTCAGAGCCTGACCCATCTCGATCAGTGAAATCTTGTGCATGTTTACTCAGAAGTAACTTCCACTTTTTTCAGTAGGACTTACTCGCAGGGAAGTGCATATGTTTGCAACCTTAATTTTTGTTTTAAGCAGGTTGAGCCAGAAGAGAGTGAATAGCACATATTGAAACTATGCATCGTCCAAATATATCAGGCAATCTGACTTGGACATGTTTCAAAGTGTTGTGTGAATTGTCTCTCAACCCAGGGTGCTGAGAGCCCAGCATTGCTCAAATGATTTTTTTAAAGAAAAAGTTGAAGTTATGACAGGGCTTGTGAATGCTCTGCTGCTTGTATAGCTTAGCCGTTCAATGTGAAGTTTCCTTTATGTCCTTTCTATTTTTATGCATGCAGCCCCAAAGATGGACATCTGACAGGCCATAATAGACTGCTCCTTTCCCAGGTATCGCCTGCTTGTTTCCTTTATCTGTGAATAGGAAATGGCTTAGAGGCACCTGTGTTGTGAAGGTCCCCGGGACAGCTGCCTGGCTAGTGAATGCCTGATTATGTGCTAACGTGCTTTGTCAGATATTGGCAGAATCTGTTCTCTTCTTTTGCCTTTTCAGCAAGGGTGCCATTGACAGACTGACTACCCATTTATAGAAATGTTGTCCATCAAACTGTGAGGAAGGACAATGGTGTTTTTCTGTGGCCAGTGACTGTGGGAAACTTTTCTTTGGCTATTCAGGCAATTTTTGTAGCTTGCTCTGAAGAGGAGAGACTGATGAGTGCAAAAAGTACAATTAAGCAAAGCCAGACCAATTGAGGGCTGTAGTGTAGTCTGCTGTTCTCATTTTTTTTATTTTCAGGGGGGAAAAAAATCTATGGGTTTTCACTTTGCTGTGTGGCATTCAGCAGGGGGCTATTACAATCCTAAATTTTTTTCCCCTGGACCACCTAATTCTAAGTAAAAATTAAATGTAATGAGAGCCACTTGGAGTTCTGAATATTTTAAAGCATAATTCCCACAGAAGGGATTCGACCTAAACTGCAGTGAGCATCAGTTTGCTAATTATAGCTGCATTTATATGACAGCAGGTGTCAGATGCAGTCATCTCAATAAAGTCCACATAATACTCAGGAAAAAATAACAAAAGTTTTTCTTTGAATGTGGGTACTAATTTCTGCTAGGTGTCATATGAGCACGGATACTTCTTAGCAATAACAAGGGCGCCGCAACACTCAGAAATGCATTTTGCTTCTGGATGAATTGACACTGCAAAGCAATTGCTACTCAGACTTGGCAGATGTCAGTAGTTAAAACGAGCATTGCAGAAGTTGGAATATAATGCAGAGAGTCTTATGTAAATACTTTCAGATGATGGGCTGGTTCAGAGAAGGGGCTTCCAGCTCACTTAACAACATCTAAAGAGAGCTCGCACTTCCTTTAGATCTTCCTCTGTTTTGAGAAGATCATCTTAGATCTTCCAGAACTGAGGGATAGGCGGTGAGGACTTCTGAGAGATGCAACAAGCACATCTTGGAACATTTGCAGTCGCATTTCTTTACTCAGCGTGTGGTTGGTCTGTGGAACTCCTTGCCACAGGATGTGGTGATGGCGACTGGCCTGGACGCCTTTAAAAGGGGATTGGACAAGTTTCTGGAGGAAAAATCCATTACAGGTTACAAGCCATGATGTGTATGTGCAACCTCCTGATTTTAGAAATGGGTTATGTCAGAATGCCAGATGCAGGGAGGGCACCAGGATGAGGTCTCTTGTTATCTGGTGTGCTCCCTGGGGCATTTGGTGGACCGCTGTGAGATCCAGGAAGCTGGACTAGATGGGCCTCTGGCCTGATCCAGTGGGGCTGTTCTTATGTTCTTATGTTCTTATTTAAAAGTTAGAGGAGTTGTCACGTAGCAGCTGTCAAGCCTCAAAACCACACCTGTCTACTGGCAAATTCTTGAAATGGAAAATCTGTTGGCTGGAAGGAGACGCCTGGGCCACTCTGCCTTTTCCTTCTTAATTGTCCACAGGTTGGGGACAGGCAGCAATATGGTGGAAGAAAAACAAACAGTTGTATATGTAGGAAAACCCCTGCAAGGACTGTTGGTTTATGTTTCATAGTCCCTTTCTTTAATCCCAAACCACTTCCAGTTAAGCACCATTCCTTCCATGTTTGGCAATATCCTTTCCTTAAAGAAATAGATATATGGAGTGATATAATAACGGACTTGTGACCATGTACAGAGTTCCTTTCCTCAGCTGAGCAAGTACAGGCTACCATTGTATATTTGGAATTAAAGATTAGCGCTTCCCAGGCAGGTGCATTGGTTTGGCTCCTACACATGTCCGAGCCCTGGGGCCTGAACCAGTCACATCCCACATCCCCATTAGAGCAAGGAGGCACAGTCCTTTGGAGCATGCAGACTCCATTGAAAAAAGGAGCCCCTCATAACACTGCAGAATAGGAATAGTCAAAATACATGTCTGAAACAGTGACTGACAGAAGGCAACAAGCAGGCAACTGTATCGCCTTCATAATCAGAGTCTGGAATGCCAGTCACTTTCTAGGTTCTCCAGTTCTCACCTGGACCACTAATACTAATCAACTCCTTTCCTCTAAACAGGGAGTTGCAAGTTGGTTTCCTGGTACAGCCTCCTATGACAAGGAGACAACATTAGGCTCCCACCTAATTTTAACGCCTGGAGTGGCAATTTGTGGGCTGGCCATTGATGTGAAGCTGTAGCAGATATTTTCCCCATAAGGGGGAGAGTGGGTGGACTGAACTCCATGCTCTCAAAAAGGCAGTGGCAACTCCCCAAGACCTTCATCCAAGCCACCCAAGCACAATAGGGAGCCTCATCAACTCAAATATCAGGCATGTGCAGACCATCCTGGGTCAATCTCTCCTAGATGGTGGGTCACAGTGAAGCACTTCAGTCTCCAGTAAATCACACTTTGGGATTATGAGAGATAGAAGAGCTGGAGATTAGTGTCATCAGTATGAACTCATCCAATAGCTCATGAGCTATTGACATTATATATCTGGACTTTCAGAAGGCGTTTGACACGGTCCCTCACCAAAGGCTACTGAAAAAACTCCACAGTCAGGGAATTAGAGGACAGGTCCTCTCGTGGATTGAGAACTGGTTGGAGGCCAGGAAGCAGAGAGTGGGTGTCAATGGGCAATTTTCACAATGGAGAGAGGTGAAAAGCGGTGTGCCCCAAGGATCTGTCCTGGGACCGGTGCTTTTCAACCTCTTCATAAATGACCTGGAGACAGGGTTGAGCAGTGAGGTTGCAAAGTTTGCGGACGACACCAAACTTTTCCGAGTGGTGAAGACCAGAAGTGATTGTGAGGAGCTCCAGAAGGATCTCTCCAGACTGGCAGAATGGGCAGCAAAATGGCAGATGCGCTTCAATGTCAGTAAGTGTAAAGTCATGCACATTGGGGCAAAAAATCAAAATTTAGATATAGGCTGATGGGTTCTGAGCTGTCTGTGACAGATCAGGAGAGAGATCTTGGGGTGGTGGTGGACAGCTCGATGAAAGTGTTGACCCAATGTGCTGCAGCAGTGAAGAAGGCCAATTCTATGCTTGGGATCATTAGGAAAGGTATTGAGAACAAAACGGCTAATATTATAATGCCGTTGTACAAATTGATGGTAAGGCCACACCTGGAGTATTGTGTCCAGTTCTGGTCGCCACATCTCAAAAAAGACATAGTGGAAATGGAAAAGGTGCAAAAGAGAGGACTAAGATGATTACGGGGCTGGGGCACCTTCCTTACGAGGAAAGGCTACGGCGTTTGGGCCTCTTCAGCCTAGAAAAGAGGCACCTGAGGGCAGACATGATTGAGACATACAAAATTATGCAGGGGGTGGACAGAGTGGATAGAGAGATGCTCTTTACACTCTCACATAACACCAGAACCAGGGAACATCCACTAAAATTGAGTGTTGGGAGAGTTAGAACAGACAAAAGAAAATATTTCTTTACTCAGTGTGTGGTTGGTCTGTGGAACTCCTTGCCACATGATGTGGTGATGGCATCTGGCCTGGACTCCTTTAAAAGGGGATTGGACAAGTTTCTGGAGGAAAAATCCATTACGGGTTACAAGCCATGATGTGCATGTGCAACCTCCTGATTTTAGAAATGGGCTCTGTCAAATGCAAGGGAGGGCACCAGGATGAGGTCTCTTGTTGTCTTGGGTACTCCCTGGGGCATTTGGTGGGCTGCTGTGAGATACAGGAAGCTGGACTAGATGGGCCTATGGCCTGATCCAGCAGGGCTCTTCTTATGTTCTTATTTTCTGTGCGGCCAGGATTCACAGAGGTTGCCAAGGCAAAGCCATTCATGGCCCAATCTCCTGCTTTGTTCCAGGGCAAGCAGGCAACTGGGCAGCGTGTAGTTTACAATCAGTGTATTAGGTTCCTCAATTACCGAGAGTGTTGATGTTTTCAGGTTTTGCACCCATTCAATCGATCACCTACCAAATGACAAAAGTGCTGCTGAAGTATCGCTTCCCCCCTCCCCATTTCATATTTGCTACTTTTGTAGTATTAGAGCCAGCACAGTTGCCTGGAGGTTTCCAAGGCTGAAAGGAAATGTATTTGCTGAATGTGCGGCTTCCTGATGAAAGTGAGCAATTTCCTATGATCTTTACACTTTTCAGATTTTTTCCCCTCTATCCCATGCTATGCTCTGAATGAGAAAATTTCTCCAGCCAGTGTCTGAGGGACTGTAGCAAAAGAGCTACGCAGATCCAGTGAACAGCTTGTCCAGTGCCTTGACACACCTGGAATTTCAGGTGACGCCTCTTGGGCTCCCTAAGTTGTAGTTGAGAGCCTCCAATTCAGCTTAGCAGTACAACTAAATTCACACAGGGTTAAAGAATTGAATGATTGTGCCATTTTGTAGCTTACAGCATATCAGCCTCCATAAAACTATCTCTGCATGTTTGAAGCTATGGAATCAGACCATTGATCACTATTGCCTACTCAAGAGATTTCAAAACTCCTACAGGGGAGTTGAGAACAACCTTGCAAGAGGCCGGCATAGCAGCAACACAATCCCCAGGATTGCACCACTGCCAGGGATGATGGGGTGTTCTTGGACTTACCTCTGCCAGGGCAGGATTCCTAGGGGGTGCAGGGAGCCTACAAACGCCTCTGCAGGGCTTCCCAATATGCTGAAAGTGTAAAAAAAAAGTGATCAGAAGCCACTTCCAGTTTCACTACTGAAAACTGGAAGTAGCTTCCGATCGTTTTTTTCACACTTTCAGAGGCTTGGGGGAGCACTGCAGAGGTGTCTGTGGGCTTCCCACACCCACCAGGAGGCCAGCACTGGCAGAGGGAAGGCCAAAAAACGCCCCTTTGTACCTAGTAGCAGTGTGATCCTGGATATTGTGTCACTGCCACCTGCAAGATAATCCCCTAAAGGGGGAATGCCGTGCTTCTGGTTCTGGTGGGTCATGACCCACCTGTTTGGAAACCACTGGCCTACACTGACTCATAGTGGCTCTTGAGAGTTTCAGACAGGGATTTTTTGTAGCCCTGCATGGAGATCCCAAGGACTGAACTCAGGTTGAGTCCTTGGGCATGTTCTCTACCACTTAGTTATCCCCATACATATTGTTTGGGATATACTGTTGTGTTCAGTGTGCAATGCCATGCTTTGTATTTGGTCACTGCATATGTCTTGGAGGGGACAAGAAAGAGTTTATTGTGCACATATGAAGATGTTGTTCAAGTAAGGATCAGGGAGTTGGTCAGAGAGAAAGTAATTTGTAGATTGGAGGAATTTTGAGCTTTTTAGTGGATTGTTACCTGTCCCAGGAATTTTGTAAACTGAAGAACAACAAATCCTTCAAATAAACATATTTTATTTTGATTGAAACCATAATTTCAACTGTCCTCTTGGTTAAGACAGAAGCAGTAGTGTAGCCGGGGGGGGGCGCGGAATACAGCAGGCAGCGCAGTGTGCCCTGTAAGGAGCCCCTCCCTCTCATCTTTGGAACAGTCTGGGCTCTGATGGGGAGGGAGAGGAGCTGCTTGCACAGCATGGTGCAGCGCCTGCCATCTTTACCACACCACCCCCTGGCTACACTACTGGATGGAAGCATTTCTGTTTTTCCCGCTCAAGCCATATTCCAAGTGCCTGCACACCATAGGTTATGTTAAAGGGCATTAAAGAATGAGAATTCATCGCTGAACAAATTATATCTGCCTACATAATACACAGTAATTTTCATTAAGTGAACAGTGTAAAAGCTCAGACTTGCTTTGACCAGAGCACAATAATATACAATCATACACTTTGCTTCAAAAGCTATCATATGTGCCGCAAACTCAGAACTTGCTATGTACTTCAAATACATGTCTATATTTCTCTGACTCCCCTTTGGCTTTTCCCAAGGCCCCTTCGGTTGAAAATCTTGCTGCATGCAGGTGATTCCTACATAGACAGTTTAATGTCCTTATAACACAAACATCCAGACCTTCTTCTGTTCGAGGTCAAGTATGACTGGCAAAACAAGAACAGGTAAAGAAAACACTAAAAGCAGCAAGCGAGGTGCCCTTTGTCTTGAAGCCTCTTATGCAGGGAGAGGGATGTGTTTCACCATCCCCCCTGTCTTCACTGGAGGCTTCAGGTATTCCAAGTAGGGACCAGGGTCACCTGGGAGTGACCATATCTGGTGGTAGCCCCCTCCCCGCTTTGTGTGCCTAAAGACTCTGTGAAAAAAAATGGTTGGCAACCTTCAGTCTCAAAAGACTATGGTATAAGCCTACAGCACCCGGTATTCCCAGGCGGTCTCCCATCCAAGTACTAACCAGGCCTGACCCTGCTTAGCTTCCAAGATCAGACAAGATCAGGCATGTGCAGCCCTGCATATAGCAGAGGCCTTGAAGTGCATGCAGAGGCAGAGCTGCCAGATTGCTGGATCTGAGATGTATCCAGGAATCATGCACTTTTGTACAAGGGAAGAGACATTTTTGGATGTGTGCAGAACATGAAGATGCATCCGCATTGCAGCATTGATTAGGGTGGCAGTTCCAGGGTGGCTGGCAAGTCTCCAGCAAGTGTGTGTGTGTGGGGGGGGGGGAAGCGCCAGGTGGTTGGACATATTCCTTTTGATGTCCAAATGATTGGTGGGTGGGGGATTGCTCTGAAAATAAGACATTTTGTCACATATCCTGTCCTTTGCTTCCCCCCATCAGCAGCCTAAGTAGCAGTGGAGTGTTGTGTGTGTGTGTGGGGGGGGGGGTCTTCCCTCTCTCTTCCTTCTCAACATTTGGTGTGTCTAGGAGGATTGCAGGCTGCTTCCTGTGAGTTTCTCACAACCAGGATTGAGACGAGCACAGACTTGATGTCCAAATGAGCTGAAAGCCAGTGGAAGTGTTTTTAAAAATGATAGTGTCTGGGAGGGGGTCATGATCAGGCTTGCAGCGGCAGGAAGGACTAAGGCCCCCCAACCTCCCACTGCAGGTTTTTTCCACACTAGCAACACTGCTACTTAGGGCTCAATCCTAACCCCTTATGCCAGTGCTTTCCAGCACTGACTTAAGGGCAATGCAGCTCCGAGGTAAGGGAACAAACATTCCCTTCCTTTGAGGAGGCCTCTGTGAGTGACATCCAACTGCAGGATGCAGCACACGTCCCATTGGCACCGCTATGCCAGTGCTGGAAAGCACTGACAGAAGGGGTTAGGATTGCACCCTTATTTGCTTATTTCCACAGTCACCCCAGAATGTTGTCAGGGAGCTGATCAGTCTGGAACCCAATCAGTGCTGGTCATGGGCTACCCGCTGTCTCTCTGCTCCTGGATCTGCCACACATTCCAACCCTAGATTTGCATCCGGTGGTGCTACCCACAGCTCCTGTCAGACCAAGACAGAGCTGTTTCTTCTCTGGCTGACTGACTTTCTGTGATTGTGAATTCTTCTTTGCATTTTTTGGTGCTCACACATTGAATTACGTTTCTATGTATTTCCATGAAATTTTTAAGAAAATTGAAGCAACTTCATTTTTATTCCCAGCATATTCAGTTCAACTGATTTTCCACATTTTTCTGTTTGCCAGTCAGCTCCCACCAGTTAGCACCAGCGCTTGTCCAGTGGTAGGGCCTGCAAACATGCCTTACAGCAAGTTTGCAGCAGTGCACGCTGGCGGTAAGCCAGTATGCACCGATCAGGATTGGGCAGTAAAACCATTGTGGATATGCAGCACTTAGCAACATTATCTATGTTAATTAGGTACAGACATAATACCTGAAATGCAGTAATTGATACTTCACCTCTAGGTCACCTGCACCACAGATATGGCAGTATGTCCCTTTGAGTCTTAGCGCCAAATCCTATCCAATTTTCCAGTGCCGGAGCAGCTTTGCCAATGGAGCGTGCACTGCATCTTGTGGTGGGGCAGCTGTCACAGAGGCCTCCTTAAGGTATGGGAACATTTGGCTGTCACCAAACCTCATTTTCACAAATAGGGTTGTTTTTTGGTTTTTTTAACAATTAATTAGAACTCTTCACTTCCAGATGTTTTCCTTCTTATGTGGTCATTAGTAATTTTAAGCATCAATCAGCATCATCATCTTAACATTCCAGTCTTACTCTGACATTTTAAAATGTATGAACTGGCTGTTGTTCCAGGATGCAACATTCTTTGGCATGCATTCTAATTTCGTCATCCTCTCTGCCCAACCAATATGCTTTCAAATGTGCGGATATCCTATACCTCTTTAATGTTATCTGAAGCTTCTTTAAAAAAAAAATAGTCTATGGCATCTACTTCATTCCTGTTGTTATTCTTATCCTTCGAGAAATCCAGAAGTTAGTGGAGCATGACCCTTCATTCCTGGGACTGCATTGCCTGTCCTTCATCAAGCTGTGCTTTTCTAAATGTCTCCATTTAATCTCCTAAAATGCTTTTTAAGACCTCTCCCCCCTGCTACAAAGGAATCAAAACTAAATGGTCTGTAATTTCCTGAAGTGTTCCCAGATCCTATCTTAAATAATGACATTAGGTTGGCCACTTTCCAGCCATCAGGTCTCTCCTGAATGCAGTGACTTTGTAAAACTTCTGCTGAATCTTGGATAAACTCTCCCCTACTGTCTCCTGCAATCTTGGGCATAAGCAGCTTGAGCTGTGTCCAACAGGGTTGTAATCTTTCTTTTAAATAAAAAAAAAAAATGCAGTGCAAGAACCTTCCAAAATGTAGTAGAATATTTGTATTTATGATTCCCATGTTTGAAATCATTAGCTGTGATATTCATCTTCTGATAAAAGGGCAGTTTCTTCAAAGAACACTGCAAACTTAATTTAATTTTAAAAGTCTTTGTGGAAGTATTAGAATTAAGCTCAGCCAACAGCCTTGACTAGTGGGAATCCCAATCAGTGGGATTTTGACAGTCTATTTGTTAGAATTCTTAACAGGAGAATTCGTGACCCAAGATGCATTCATATGTGTTGTGAAGTATGTGCTCCCCGAGTCAGCCTCAGTGTCATACATTACGCCACATGATATGTTCTGCACGTATTGCCAATCCACTGTTACCTAGCACTGCGTATAAGTAATATTTTAAGTTGCTTTCCCACTTCTTTTGTCGGTTTACCCATTCAAGAGGCCGCCTGGTGCCGCTCCCCGCTCAGAGACAAAGCAAAACAAAATCCACAGTGATTACAATAATCCAGGCAAGAACAAAAGGCAATTTCTTTACATGTTTGTGAAATGCAGTTTGCAATTATAAGTTCAAAATACAATTCTTCAAGGGCAAATCTAGTGTAAGGGGAGGAATGAATTGCCTGCGATGGTCACGGACAGATTGCCAGCTACCACCCATGACATTGCAGAGCGGGGGGAGGGGTGCACTTCCTGCTGGTGATGCTGCCGGGGGCACACTTTCTCTGCCCACAGCGTTTCCTCCTGCACCCTCTTTTCCAGCTGATTTTGTCCCAGCTGAGCTCTAAGACTGGAATTTAACTGGTGAGAAACAATCTGGGGAAAGAGGGCTGTGTGGGTGGGATGTGGTGGGTGAGCATCCCTTCCCACCTGCTGCTTTGCTGCTGAAAATGGCATCTGACCAGCTGCTTGACTACTGTCTAGCAGCAAACTGCAATTGGGCAGGGGGCCATTTCCTATGCTGCTGGGTTTGCCAACTCTTGAAATAAAATAATTCTTCTAAATAAATAAATACTGAGTCTGGGGGAGGTGGTGAATTCAGAGGTGGGGCTGGGGGAGGGTGGCTTCCAGAGGTTTGAGGCCCCAGATTTTTTTGGTGTCAGCCTAGCAGGTTTTTGTTTTGTTTTTAAGCTTTGAAGGAACTCCAGTTAGGAAGGTTATTGTATGGCAAATGTGCCCAGTGATTCTGGTAGGTTCAGAAATGAGGTCCAGTGCAAAAGCTGTCTGTTCACCTTAAAGTGCATGGCTAAAAAAAATGAGCTGAAAATTTGCTTTTGCTTCCTTTTTTTTCTAGTAATTTAATAATCTAGTAACTAATAATCTAGTAAGCCTAAATCCCTAAAGAACTTGCTTCCCCTCCTTTTTTGGATGGGGGTTCATTGGCATGACAACCCTATAGATTGAGCTCCACTACTGAATTTGTACTCTTTGCCTTTTCTTATCAGTTAATTGGGATTAATCTGTATTTGTTCACTCTTCAGCACTGTCACAGTCCTACAGAAAGGGAAAGGTCCTATTTCAATTAACTAATTAGATAACTCATCCTGATCACAAATGAATGTTATTGACTCCCTTGTAGTGATTGTTGAATTGCTGTAAATTAATTATCTTGTTGGAATTTCTTTTGGTTATAATCTGCTGCTGCTATCAGACATTATTACAGGAGAACACGACGCACAGTAGGGGATCTTTGTGGGTATCAAATGAGCCTGGTCATCCATCCAAGGGAACTCCAATTAGGAAGGTTATTGTATGGCAAAAGTGTTTTGTGTGATAAGCTCATCACTAATTACCTTGACTAGTGGGAATTATCTGTTTTGTGCTAGGAAGTCATCACTGAACCACAGCCTATTAAGGAGAAAAGGGAATCTTCTTTGGGGGTTTTCCAATAATGCATTCGGCGTCCTTCATGTTTTAGTCTGAGGTTGGGCCACAGTTCACAAAACAAGAGAAAACTAGCAGACCATTCCTTGTGCTTCAGAATAAGACCATCCCTTACGCAACATCCCTTATGGAGTTTTTTTTTTTTAAGTGGTTTAAAAAAATGAAAGATTGAAGGCCCAGTCCTACCTAACTCTGGCAGAGCAGGGCTGCTGGGTCCCTGCTGTATCCAGTGTTGGACTGGAGCCGGCGGGAGGTTTCCTCAGGATAAGAGAACATTTTGTTCCCTTGTAGCACTCCAGCCTACTCAATGAAACTACTCAGATCCGTGTCACCTGCTTAGCTGTCGCAGAACTGAGTAGCCCTATGTAGGACTTTCAGGCCAAGGACAGGAATTAGGATATGGCAGAGACTTGCCCCACCACCTCTGTGGATTGGTGATTCCTCTTAGTACTTTTCAGACGTCATTTAACAATTCAACTAGTGCACCCAATTATTTGTTTTAAGATCCTTTTGCCCTCTCCTCTGCCCTCATAGGAGCCACCAGGAATTCCTATTATGAGGACCCCAGGTCTTTCTTGAAAGCAGCCGGTTTACGGCAGGAATAACTTTGTTTATGAACACTCAAGTCACAATATATTGCAGCTGGGAACATGAAATCCGTCCTCCAGTGAATGCATCAGTTATGACACTCTTTCTGTCTGTCACCTCTGCCTTCCCTCATTTGGCTCCTTCTTCTGAATCAAAGCAGGACATGTGAAGCACGCTGGGATCGCTCCCAGCCCGCTCTACATTTCCACCTTGTTTAAAGAGCCCACCTAGAAGAAGGACCCTTTCCCCATCAGACTCTCTAAACTGCCCAGTGGAGGAATGTGAGGGAGCCCAATCACTGCATTCAGGACCAGAATGCAGCCATCTCCCTCCTTCCTCAATGTGGCCTCCTTGCACAAGGCAGGTTGCACAGGGAGTGTACCCTCTAGTGCCTGCTTTAATGAAAGAACTGCACAGAGGACGGAGTAAGGAGGCCAGATCTGTCTGTGATGGGGGAGTAGATGGCTTGTGGGAGATGTCTGTTCCCCCCCCCCACACACACACACATACGGACCACAGTCCACTGCCCAGTGCTAATGGGCTCATTCTCATCCTGAATGGGCCAGCCCTCCAGAGAGCTATTGGATAGTGCCTGTGATCTCCTTATCGGTGGGTGGCAGAATTCTCCTGTCTCCTGCTTGTGCCATTATGTGGCTTTTGAACAACTGAATTGCCACCTGTTCTAGAGTTTGCTTCCCCACCGTACCAGAGGTGTGAGGCCCCTCACATTACCTTTAAGGGGGGTGGAGTGGAGGAATCCAGGGACATGCAGTGGGTGGGGAGGCAGGTGAGGCAGTCTCCTCACCAGAGTCCTTCGAAAAGCACTACCACCGTTAGAAGTGTGCAAGCACACACAACCCACATGTGCAGCTTGCACACCCCGCATGGCAGCGGCACTTTTTGAAGTACTCCAATGAGGAGACTCTGTCTCACCTGCCTTCCCACCCACCGCACGTCCCTGGAGGAATCTCACAAACATACACAAGGCAACCCCCTTCCTCCTGCAGCTGCGTCTCGCCATTTTGCGTATTGTTTACTTACTTCTCACAATTTGATTGCCTTGCATGATGTGTACCCACCACTCTCACCATATGTGTTGAAGTGCATCTTACCCCCAATGCTTTTGACGGCACTGAACGTAATCTTCCCATGGCCAGGATATTTTGCTGTTGTCTTTGGACAGAGAGTGGCAGAATGGCCTTGCTAAGGCTAAAATGGGACTGCAATACATTTTCACTGATCACCTGGATAAACCCCTCTGCGCCTGCCTTTCTTCCCTTTGAAACTGTTTACATTTTACCACAATCATAGTTTGTCTTATCACCGCCTCTGCAGGTGGGCAATCATCAGTGAGATCGACTGCGAATACACGGTGGCTGATGCATCTAAATGGAACCTGCACTTATAGCCAGACCTGTCAATAACCTTCGCACTATTACTGAAGATAGCTTCTCTCAAGATTAGCCGCTCCTTGCAGAGATTATTCAGTCCCCTATGCACAAACAACAGCAGACATTATTGCCCTTTATTTTTCACCTCTGCCTTTGTTGTGGTTGCAATTTGTGAAAGCAGTGAAGAAGAACCAAGTCTTTTCCATTATTTGGTAAAAAATAATAATGGCTGGCACTTTTCGAGTTTAAAGTGCTCTGTATTCATAATCTAATTAATTTACAGTGTCACTCTCTAAGGCGAGCAAGGAAGCACTACCTCCTTTTTCTAGAGAAGGGTATCTGAAGCAGTGGATTTATTTGCTTGAGTTTCAGAAATGTTCCTACTAAAATAATCCAGACTGGTATATGGCCAGCACCTCTATGAGTAGAGGTGTTTGAAAATGCTGTTATTTACTTTTCTCAGAAGTAAGCCCATTGTGTTCACTAAGATTTGGGCTGCAATCCTATCTTACTTGCCGGAAACAAGCACCTCTATCTATACAAAAAGTGATTTGCCCAAATCACACTGTTGGTTTTCTAAAGCAGAGATTAATTATGCACTGGGTGATGATAGACTTTGGGGATATTTCAATCAGGGCTAGAGGGACAGCTTTACTGGGTCAGAGCTTTGTGAGTATTCTGTTTCCAAGATTGTCCATTGATATTCCACCATGCGACATGACATTGCAAAGGAAGTTGTCCTGGGTACAGACACGCTGCTAGACATACATAGTTAACCATGGACATTTGGCCAATGTCCATGGTGGTTTATGAGAAGCTCACGTTGAGAGGCCTGCTGTTGAATTGGACCATCAATGCATGACTGAGCAAGGGTGGGAGAAGGACTGTCGCTCTTTGGCAGAACAATTGCTTTTCACACCTGATTCAATCCTTAGAAGCTCCAAGTTTGGTGGGGAGAAATTCCTTTCTGAACACCTGCCAGGCAGTGTAGATTCAGAAATGGGTTGCCGCCCGACAGTGGATTGGGGCGTTGGGGGTTCAGACCAGGGAAGGAGCTCTGAATTGAGGCACATCCTGCCAGAGACATTGGCTGAAGGGGGCTCCTTTCTTCAGGCCCTACAAACCTCAGTGGGCCCCAGTCTCCCATCACCTGAGTGCTCTCCTCTGCAGCAGCATTCATGCTGCCCTCCATCTTGACTCTCCCTCTGCCTTTTAAAACTGAGTACCTGCTGTTGCCTTGATACTTCTTGCCGTCACCTGCTTCCAGTTGGACTGGAAGATGCAAATGTAGCAGCACACAGATGGTAAAAGAGGAGAAGTCATGGCTGTCCACCCATCTACTCACCCCTCTCACTACTGACCATAAAGGTGGCACTCATGCTGCATGTGGGGGTTGAGGTATGCACCAGCTCTTGATGTCAAAGACCCCTGGGGTGGATAATATTATGCCAGATCCCTGGGTTGACTCAGAATAGGGAAGTCTCCATTGAAGTGTGTGCTGCCTGTCCCTTTGCAGTGAGTGGAGCTCAGAACATCTGCCCGTTTCTCATAAAACTATTATTCACTCATGGTGAGCTGAGTAATCGCAGATCAGTCTTCTGTTGACTCCAGCTCTAATCCTATCCAGCTTTCCAGTGCCTAAGTAGCTGCAATACAGCCCTGAGGTTAGGGAATAAACATTCCCTTACCTCCAGGAGACCTCTGTGACTGCCCCCCCCAACTGCAGGATATAGTGCAGTTTGACATGCCTGTTGGCATGGCTGCATCAGTTCTGCATAGTTGGATAGGACTGGGCCCTAAGGTAAGTCCCGTTGAACTCACTGGGGCTTACTTGCTAAAGGGGAGAACATCCCTGCCCTGGAGAAAGAATTCTTGGCCTCCTCCAGAATGCTCAGCTGGCTGAAATCAGTAGAGTAACTTGTCACACACTCACGGCATAAAAATAATCACTGTGTTTAGGATCTGGAGATGATTTTCCAATATGATACGGAAAAAAAGTGGAACATGTGAATGTGGAAAAGAAAGCTTCACGTTCCTCAACTTCCCTGATAGATAAGACTATAGAGCAGGGGTGGACAAACTTGCTTAATAACGTAAGAGCCACATACTATGAACTTCAGATGTTTGAGAGCCACAATATTTAAGAAGCATTTAGATTTTTAACTACTCTCAAATTATTGTGAGTTTTCTTCAATGCTCACCATGAACATTAAATGTATGTTTTAATTCAGTGGTCTCTTAGTTTATACCCGATAAATAATTATAAAACTTGACAATTTCTTATTTACCATTTATATTAATTGTGATGCAAAAAGGAACTCAGTCAATATATTTCTAAGAGCTACACATTGTATATCAAAGATGTACCCAGCATGTAATTAGTCTGTGGAACTCCTTGCCACAGGAAGTGGTGATGGCATCTGGCCTGGATGCCTTTAAGAGGGGATTGGACAAGTTTCTGGAGGAAAAATTCATTATGGGTTACAAGTCATGATAGGTATGTGCAAGCTCTTGGTTTCAGAGGCAGGCTGCCTCTGATTGCCAGATACAGGGGAGGGCACCAGGACGCAGATCTCTTGTTGTCTTGTGTGTTCTCTGAAGCACTTGGTGGGTTTCTGTGAGATACAGGAAGCTGGACTAAATGGGCCTTTGGCTTGATCCAGAGGGGCTCTTCTTATGTTCATGTGGCTCACGAGCTGCAGTTTGGTCACCCCTGCTATAAAGTCCTGTTTCCTACAAATGATTGCTTATGACTGCTTCCAGCATTGGTTCTTAGGAAACAGGAGCAAAGATGTGGGTTCCTTCAGGATAGGTTTTCTCCTGAGTCATAAAATCCAAACATCCCACTTGGCAAGAGGATACAGTGCACCCTAAATGTGCACTGGTGGAGGATGCAAATGTTATTTCATCTTATGGAAGTGCAGCTTGTTCTCCTATCTTTTTTATTCTTCTGCACTGTTTCCCAGTACACACTTATGCCGCTCCTAAAACGCTCACCCGCACACGTACAGGCTGTGCAGAAAAAAATGACACAAATGATTCTCTAATTCTTGGTGTAGATATGCAGCAAAAGTGCTTAATAGAAATTTAATTTTAAATTATAAGGGCACATTTAACCCTTATTAAAGATTGTAAAGCCGATTATTTGATATATTGCAATGGGGAAAAGAGCGGTTTAAAAATAAAAGCGCCCTTCATTTACTTCAAAAAGCACTCTTCTCCAGTACAAACCATGTACTAATGCCTTGATTCTATGCTACAATAAATCAATCCATTATGGGCTTTTAAGCTGTAAGAAATAAGTACCACAATCAGCTCATTAAGGATGAGGCCTGAATGTTCAAAAGTGAAGATCTCGTGTGAATTAGTGCTGGTTCCTTACAGGTTTTGTGCAGGGTTTCACTGAAAATTATTCACCAATGTTTATGTTATTTTCACTAATGGTGAAAATAGAGCCCTGTTTTAAGCCTTTTTTCAGATCCTGATTGTAGAAGCGGGCTAGCGCCAAATGCCATATGCAGGCAGGGCACAAGGAAGCAAATCCCTTGTTGTCTTGCGTGCTCCCTGAAGCATCTGGTGGGACACTGTGAGACACAGGAAGCTGGATGGGCCTTTGGTCTGATCCAAAGGAGTCTTCTTTAATTCATATGACATTGGTGTGTGCCAGGTAATTCATTGCACTGCATTTTAATCCTGCCCTTCCAAGCAATTTAGGGGATCTCCCATTTTATCCTCACCACAATTCAGGCACATTCAGCAACTGTCCAAAGGTCAGTCACTGAGCTTCATGGCTGAGCAAGAATTTGCACTTGAATTTGTTGGCAAATGAGGCAAGTTAAAGGGGATGAGAGTTGGGAACATCAGCTTGCAAACATCAGCTATCTGGTGGCTTCCCACCTCTCCCACACAACACATGACCAAGTGAACACAAAGTAGGAATAGGGAAAGGGGAAACAGGATCTTAAGAATATAAGAAGAGCCCTGCTGGATCAAGTTGAGGCCCATCTAGTTCAGCTTCTCGTATCACACAGTGGCCCCCAAGTGCCTCAGGGAGTACACAAGACAACAAGAGACCTGCATCCTGGTGCCCAGCTTTGCATCTGGCATCTTGCAAATAATCACCCCAGCCTGCACCTGGCACCTCCCTCCCTGACCACCATGGGAATAACAGCTCTGCATCTTGCCTGCAGCTCACTTGGATCTACACATACTGTCCTTGTGACAAAGAGGTTCCCTGAACACTTTTCAGTCACTTGCAGACTCACAAGTGAGTACCTTGAACTCCCAACTGACTTTCCACAAAAAAGTATATCAGGAAGGCAAGAGAGAGCATCCCTTTTAAAATGATGGAGTTGGATGCGAAGATCTAACAATGCCTGCAAATTAGTTTACAGCGTGTGCTCACTGGTACAAAAGGGAGAACAAAAATACCTCTGCGCGGTTTTGAATAGAGTGTAATCTTGTAGCGATAATCTTGTAAAGCACTCTTGAAAGATACTGCAATGCTGTAGAAGAACCTGGAGCAGTACAGGAACTGGGTGGGGGGGATGGGGGTGACATTAACCGTTTTTATAAAAAAAAGCACCATTATTTTTAACATTCAAATAGAGTTTTTGACTGGAAATTTGCCAAAAATATTGCAAAATGGATTTTCACATTGAAACAAGAATGGCATGAAAATGGAGCGCAGCCCTGGTTTGGCAGAGGTTCTCTAACAACTGCTGTTGTTGCTTTATGATGTGTTCACTTCTTTTTTCTATGTCACAGTATAGTTTTTCATGCATTTTCTTGAACCCTGAAAATACGAATGTAAGATTAGGCAATTAAGGGCCCAGCCTTTTCCAACTTTCCACTGGTGCAGCTGTGTCAGTGGGGTGTGTGCTGCATCTGACAGTGGGGGCCTGTGTCATGGAAACCTCCTCAAAGTAAGGGAATGCTTGTTCTCTTACCTTGAGGCTCCATTAAGGTTGCATCAGCCTTCGATAAGTTGGATAAGACTGGGCACTCAACCATATTTCAGCTAATGAAAGAGAAACAAAAGTAAAATGGGGAAGAGAACAGATGCAGAAGGAGGTGCCAAGGATGCAGGTGCCAGGGAAGAGGTTTGGGAATGGGGTGGCAGATCATTCTGTATGGTATCAGTCATTCATCCATGGTAGCCAGTGGATCTGGCCCTTCCATCAAGATGACTGAGCCAGAACTGGAAAACGACAGGAAAAAGTACTGGGGGGGGGGGAGCGCCATGGCTTGGTATGAAGAATGGTTGTAACATCAGACATGAAGTACACCTATCAGCAGAACAAGAAGCAGTTCACTAATTACTCCCCCACCTCTGTGTGTGTGTCTGTTACCTGTGATGCCAACAGGAAGCAGGTTGAAGGGCTTGCATTGTTTTCAGCCCTCCAACCCACTTCTGGTGAGCTCTTTCTGCTTCTTTGCTGGAGCGGGGGGGGGGGGTAGAGAGAGAGAGAGAGAGAGAGAGAGGAGGAGGAGGAGGAGGAGGAGGAGGAGGGCTGCAATCAGACAATGAAACTGCAGATCCAGGAACTGGGGGTGGGGGGAAGCCTGTATACAATTTTAAAGCCGTGGCAGAGAGATTTTTTCTGTGTGGCAGGCAGACATACTTAGCTTCAAAGTGTCCTCCTTCCTTCATATTCTGAAACATGCTCATCTACTGCAAGCAGCAAAACAGCACATCCGTGCACATGGGAAGCAAAGCAGGCAACACAAGATTCTAGTTAGAGCTTGAAGGGTAAAATTGTATTTTAGTACTAAGCATTAAGTGTGCATTAACTTTGCATTATTTTGCATTAACTTTGATCATTCTAGCATAGCCTACACTTGAAAAACAGAAGGTTCAAGTCTGTTCTGTGAGTAGTCAGAGATTGCAATCCTAACCACACTTTCCTGAGAGTAAGCCCCATTGGACAAAATAGGACTTACTGAGTAGACCTGGTTAGGATTGTGCCCAAAATCTCTCAAAAACCCTGAGTCAGATTTTCACATCCCCAAATTTTGCTAAGCGAATTTCATAATATGCAGTTTCTTGAAAAATTAAAAGCCCTCCTAAACTTAGGATAATTTACGTTTTGAGTTTTGCCAGAAAAAAAATTGCCATTATATCCACATGTCTAGTGAGTTTTGTGAACTCAAACAACCCCCCGCAGGTTGAAAAGAAAAGAAAAGGGGGGGATGTAAAAGAAAACCAAGGGCATAATCCAAACCTGCGCTGGAGCAGGCAAACCAGGAGGCTTGCGCTGCATCCAACACAGGTTTGTTGGCTGCAGAGGCTCAGCCAGGGGCAAGGGGAAGCTCTTCCCCTTACCCCTGGGTAAGGGCTGCATGCCCCAGTGGGTCTCCTCGGACTCGTGCCACCTCTGGAGGTGGCGCAAGTCCGAGGAAAGCGGAGTGGCTGAAAGTCGCTCTGTTCTCTCCGGGCACGGGGGTTGGGATCCGGCATAACCGCTGGGTCCCAGCTCCACCCCCAGTCCCCCACGTGCCTGCCCCTGGGGCCACCCAACACCCGCCCTCCCCCAGCCCAGAAATGCCCCCTCCCCGCCCCCCCACACCTACCTAAGAACATAAGAACATAAGAACAGCCCTACTGGATCAGGACATAGGCCCATCTAGTCCAGCTTCCTGTATCTCACAGCGGCCCACCAAATGCCCCAGGGAGCACACCTGATAACAAGAGACCTGCAAGGCCTCCTGGGAATTGTAGTTTAAGAACATAAGAACAGCCCCACTGGATCAGGCCATAGGCCCATCTAGTCCAGCTTCCTGTATCTCACAGCGGCCCACCAAATGCCCCAGGGAGCGCACCAGATAACAGGAGACCTGCAAGGCCTCCTGGGAATTGTAGTTTAAGAACATAAGAACAACCCCACTGGATCAGGCCATAGGCCCATCTAGTCCAGTTTCCTGTATCTCACAGCGGCCCACCAAATGCCCCAGGGAAAGCACCAGATAACAAGAGACCTGCAAGGCCTCCTGGGAATTGTAGTTTAAGAACATAAGAACAACCCCACTGGATCAGGCCATAGGCCCATCTAGTCCAGCTTCCTGTATCTCACAGCGGCCCACCAAATGTCCCAGGGAGCACACCAGATAACAAGAGACCTGCAAGGCTTCCTGGGAATTGTAGTTAAGAACATAAGTACAGCCCCACTGGATCAGGCCACAGGCCCATCTAGTCCAGCTTCCTGTATCTCACAGCGGCCCACCAAATGCCCCAGGGAAAGCACCAGATAACAAGAGACCTGCAAGGCCTCCTGGGAATTGTAGTTTAAGAACATAAGAACAACCCCACTGGATCAGGCCATAGGCCCATCTAGTCCAGCTTCCTGTATCTCACAGCGGCCCACCAAATGCCCCAGGGAGCACACCAGATAACAAGAGACCTGCAAGGATTCCTGGGAATTGTAGTTAAGAACATAAGAACAGCCCCACTGGATCAGGCCACAGGCCCATCTAGTCCAGCTTCCTGTATCTCACAGCGGCCCACCAAATGCCCCAGGGAAAGCACCAGATAACAAGAGACCTGCAAGGCCTCCTGGGAATTGTAGTTTAAGAACATAAGAACAGCCCCACTGGATCAGGCCATAGGCCCATCTAGTCCAGCTTCCTGTATCTCACAGCGGCCCACCAAATGCACCAGGGAGCACACCAGATAACAAGAGACCTCATCCTGGTGCCCTCCCTTGCATCTGGCATTCTGACATAGCCCATTTCTAAAATCAGGAGGTTGCGCATACACATCATGGCTTGTACCCCGTAATGGATTTTTCCTCCAGAAACTTGTCCAATCCCCTTTTAAAGGTGTCTAGGCTAGACGCCAGCACCACATCCTGTGGCAAGGAGTTCTACAGACCGAGCACACGCTGAGTAAAGAAATATTTTCTTTTGTCTGTCCTAACCCGCCCAACACTCAGTTTTAGTGGCTGTCCCCTGGTTCTGGTATTATGTCTGCCTCCGTGCGTTGGTGCATCTAAATGCCCATGTGCCTTATGGCACGTTTGCAACACTCCAGGGCCTCCTATGCCGGCATAACTGCCGGTTAGCATTGTGCCCCAAGATATATTTCAAGCCCAGCTGTGTTCCATTGACCATGGCACTGAGTTAGGGGTACATGAGCCCACTGGTTTAAGCACGCTAGCTTGGTCCCAGATTGTGATGTTCTCCCTTGCATGGCATGAATGAAAGTGCTTAGGTGGGGGGAGGAGAACCCACAACCACACTCTTCCCCTGGGTGCATGCATCATCCCTTCCATAGTACCTCAAAAAGCTTCACGTGATGCTCAGTCGTGTGAAAGATTTTTCACAAAACTTTTCTTTCCCTAAAGCAAATGCAGTCTGGATTGTAAATTTGTTGTGGGAGGTGGGTGGCTTGGGAAAATCAGTATTGAGGTCTTTTCTGCAGCCTGATTTTCTTATTGATATTGCTTCTTCTGAGCTACTTTTCAACCCATGGTGGAACAGATACAGGTATCCATACCTCTTCCTCCACCTGACCTGGGCAACAAAGCAAAGCAGGACTAGCTCCGGTCTAGCCTTGGATGGGTGACCAGAAGCCACTGGGTAGAGATGAAGGAATATGGAGGAGTGTGGAGGTGTCGACTGGCAAGAAACAGACAACATCCTGCGAAACAGCCTGAGGGTGCAATCCTAGCTGTGCCCTATGCCGGCCCAAGTCCCTTGAGCCAGCCTGGGTGGGTCACAAACATGCTGTAAGGCATGTTTGCGCCTCCTCAGGAGGAAGCCAGGGGCCTGCTCAAAGAAGCGCTGGCCTGTGGAGGCTGACACAAACCTCTGCGCTGGCTTCCTCCTTGCCTGGCTGGTCCGACGCAACAAAGAAAGGTAAGCAGGGGGGAGTCGGGGGGAGAATAAATAATAATAATAATAATAATAATAACTTTATTTTTACCCCGCCTTTCTCCCCGAAGGGACTCAACAATGGGCGGAGTAAAGAACAAGCAAAGAACAAGCAATGGACGGCCCCAGGGGCAAGCGGGCAGGGCTGGGATCCAACAGTTTCATTGTAGTATGAAACTTTCAAAATAAAAATCTATATTCCCCCCCCCCAAAAAAAATCTATCTTTCCTGTTCCCAGGGAGAATGGAACGACTTCAAGCAGCTCCGCTCTCCTTGAACTTGTGCCACTTCAAGGGGTGGCGCAAGTCTGAGGAGACCCATAGGGGCCAGCAGCCCTTACCCGGAGGTAAGGGGAAATGTTTCCCCTTACCTCTGGCTGAGCTGCCTCTGGCCACTATCCTGTGCTGGATACAGCACAAGCCTCCTGGCTGGCCTGTTCCAGCGCAGGATAGGATTGTGCCCTGTGTGATGTTCACCCTTGACTCCATTTTCCTTTCCTTGCCATATTACACAGAAGTGCCATTAGCTTCAAAGCAGGCTTCCAGCACATGATTGCTGTCTGCCCCCATGGCACATGTTGACCATGTTGCTCATGTTTTAAAAAGCACTGCCAGTAACACAGGGAAGGAAGCACCGACCCTCACAAACCTAAATTCAGACCACAGATTCCACTGCACCTTGGAATCGATGCTCACGTAGACCGGGGAGAAAGATTCATGCCACTGAACATTCTGCCTCGTTGCTCCTGAGATCTTGATGTGCTGTTTCTTTGGATTATTTATTGTTTCAGAAGTTTTGCAGACTTACCTACAGACAAGAAGAATGTACTCCTCCGAGAAAGTGTGTAGACTGAACTTGACAGTGACTGTGGTTTCTCTCCCTGGAGCAAATCAAATGTGACGCTGGTCATTATGTTGCAGAACGGGGGCCTGGCAACTGCTCCTTTTCCTCTGGAACGGGAGCCATGTTGCATCTCTGGCAAGCGCAAACCACCCACATGCTCCTTGCTGGCTGCCTTGAATTTGCATTCCAATCCCTCCAGCACCAGAGTGGGCGCTCCAGGGTCTACCTCTTGTCGGTCCTCTCCCCAGAAATGAAAATGACAGCTCCCGTGAAGGGGGAAATACGGTGGGGAGCCACATGTGAGAACAATGCCCCGAATAAGTGGCTGAACCTTGAAGGGAGTCTCTGCTGAATTGAAATACAACAGGAGAGGTTAATTCAATTAGCAATCGGTGCCTGTCACTTGAACAAACTTCAGCTGCATTTTGTGAGAGACAGAAATAAAAAGCCACCAAACATGTTGACAATATAGAAGGTTTTAACCTGTATGGTGAAGAAAATACAAATGCGCGCAAAATCTGAGGTCAGTCACTTCTCTTGTGTAAGTTCCTGAAGCTTTTGAAGTTTATTTCATAGGCTTTGCTGTATGGAGAACCGCAAAATGTGTGTTCCCCTTAGAGGCTGTTTTCATCTCTGAAAATTTGTGCAAGTGGATGACTGACTTTCTTCCTTTTGTACTATGGTAACTGTATGCAAAGTACGCCATAGTACCTGCCTGTGGGTCCAATCCTATCCAGCTTTCCAGCGCCAATGTAGCTGTGCCAACAGAGTGTGCACTACGTGTTGCAGTGGGGGGGGGCAGTCTTGGAAGCCTCCTTGACGTAAGGGAATATTTGTTCCTCGACCTTGTGGCTGCATTGCAGCTGCATCGACACTGGAAAGAAGGGTAGGATTGGGCCCTGTGTCCTTCATATGCCATCACTGAAAGAGACAAATTAGTATTGGAAACAGGTTCCTAACCACAGATCTGCTCTTTTGCCCCTGCAAAAGGGCAATATGGGGGGAAAGCATGAGAAGCCTTCCTGCATTTCTTCTTCTCCTTCCCTCCACATTGCAGGGAAATGGGGGCAGACTCAGGGGAGGTGGGGGGCAGAGGAGGCAGAGCCTCATTTATCCTACTCCAAGCCTCAGCCTCTCCTGTGATTGTGCATGCTCCACCCAGTTTCTGAGTGGTTGTGCAATCGTTGGGGAGGCTCAGCTCTCATCTGCCTCAGCACTTGTCCCTCCTTGTATAGAGACTTAGTTGTGGCAGCGAAAGGTCAGCCTCCGCTTTGATTGTGCATGTGGAAGCTTGGTGACCCACATGTTTGGTGGTGACGCCCTACTTTGGGTCACCAGCTCCACACACAGTGCCTCTCCAGCCTTGAACCTCACTGCACATCACTGGACAAACTTGCACCTGGTTACTGATGATGGGAGAAATGAGGACACAGTTTGTGATTTTGCTGTGTTGCTCTTCTTGTGCAAGATGGCCAGTGGAGAAGGGTGTTGGCTGATCATTTCTGGCTCCTGGGGCAGTTCTCAATTAGCCTGGTGACAAGTGGCACCACCAGCCATTGAAGAGAAGCGAGATCTATTCAGACTTTTGAGAAGCACTTCCATGGTGGACAGGTGAAACACAACAGTGGCAGCAGCAACAGCAGAGCAGAGAGGCAGTGGTGTTGGACACAGCAGCAGTGACCTTTACCCATCTTGTTTTTCGGAAGATTGTTGCCCAAGTTAAGGTGAGCCCACTCTTTCCAGAAGTCTCAGCAGGGAAGAGATGCAGGTCTGAGCTGGGGGCTTCTTGCATTAGTGAACTGTTTATCAGACCTTGTTGTGATCACTTGTTGTGATCACTTTGGTGGGCCGCTGTGAGATACAGGAAGCTGGACTAGATGGGCCTATGGCCTGATCCAGTGGGGCTGTTCTTATGTTCTTAACTACAATTCCCAGAATGCCTTGCAGGTCTCTTGTTATCTGGTGTGCTCCCTGGGGCATTTGATGGGCCGCTGGGAGATACAGGAAGCTGGACTAGATGGGCCTGTGGCCTGATCCAGTGGGGCTGTTCTTATGTTCTTAACTACAATTCCCAGAATGCCTTGCAGGTCTCTTGTTATCTGGTGTGCTCCGTGGGGCATTTGGTGGGCCGCTGTGAGATACAGGAAGCTGGACTAGCTGGGCCTCTGGCCTGATCCAGTGGGGCTGTTCTTATGTTCTTAACTACAATTCCCAGAATGCCTTGCAGGTCTCTTGTTATCTGGTGTGCTCCCTGGGGCATTTGATGGGCCGCTGGGAGATACAGGAAGCTGGACTAGATGGGCCTATGGCCTGATCCAGTGGGGCTGTTCTTATGTTCTTAACTACAATTCCCAGAATGCCTTGCAGGTCTCTTGTTATCTGGTGTGCTCCCTGGGGCATTTGGTGGGCCGCTGTGAGATACAGGAAGCTGGACTAGATGGGCCTATGGCCTGATCCAGTGGGGCTGTTCTTATGTTCTTAACTACAATTCCCAGAAAGCCTTGCAGGTCTCTTGTTATCTGGTGTGCTCCCTGGGGCATTTGGTGGGCCGCTGTGAGATACAGGAAGCTGGACTAGATGGGCCTATGGCCTGATCCAGTGGGGCTGTTCTTATGTTCTTAACTACAATTCCCAGAAAGCCTTGCAGGTCTCTTGTTATCAGGTGTGCTCCCTGGGGCATTTGGTGGGCCGCTGTGAGATACAGGAAGCTGGACTAGATGGGCCTATGGCCTGATCCAGTGGGGCTGTTCTTATGTTCTTAACTACAATTCCCAGAATGCCTTGCAGGTCTCTTGTTATCTGGTGTGCTCCCTGGGGCATTTGGTGGGCCGCTGTGAGATACAGGAAGCTGGACTAGATGGGCCTATGGCCTGATCCAGTGGGGCTGTTCTTATGTTCTTAACTACAATTCCCAGGAGGCCTTGCGGGTCTCTTGTTATCTGGTGTGCTCCCTGGGGCATTTGGTGGGCCGCTGTGAGATACAGGAAGCTGGACTAGATGGGCCTATGGCCTGATCCAGTGGGGCTGTTCTTATGTTCTTATGTGACAGAAGTGGAGTCTGGAGTCTGATCTGGGACTGTCTTTTTATTGCCCCCGTTAACTGGGTGATGTGGCAGTTCTCGTATATTTATCATGAGGAGAGCTCATGATGTTTAGCCCTGTTCTTGCCAACAAAGCAGCCTCCCAGTGGCTTTGCTGATGTCTCTTTTGCATCTTTTAAAGATTGTAAGTGCTTAGGATAGAGAAAACCTTCTTTATTATTTATTTTGCTCTGTTTAAACTGCTTATGAACTTTTGTTACAAAGTAGGTACATTAATATTTTTTTCTTAATAATCATATTGTCTTTGAGACTCACTCTTTCCATAGCAGTGCAACATCCATGGCTGCTTGTTTGAGCTTTAAGCATTCGGTGCCTAAAAGGCTAAACTGGCGAGCAGATGGAGTTTGGCTATTTGACTGCTTGATCTTTGAGCAGCAAACCTGCTGGATCACTCTTGGCTGTCTTGTAGTCACCCCAAGCCTCACAGAACTGTTTTGCTTGAAGTTTTCTGTACATTTCTTTTCTCCTTGACTTGGGCTGCAATCCTAAACACTGTCACTAGAGAGTAAACCTCACTGAACACAGGATTGCTCTGTTAGATGTTTTTGTGGTTGGCATGTCAGATGGTATCCTGTCATCACATTTTTCCTCTTCCCTGTTTTGGCAGATCTTCAGCTGTGTGCTGAACTACCACTTCGCCATTTTAATAATAATAATATATAATATAATAATATACAGTATTTATATACCGCCTTTCTTGGTCTTTATTCAAGACTTTATTCAAGGCGGTTTACATAGGCAGGCTTATTAAATCCACGCATGGATTTTTACAAATTGAAAGAAGGTTCTCTCTTTCAAGAACCACCACATTCAAGCTGTTACACTCCGATCTGGTTTAACATTCTGGCCTCCATCCTCCCACGCTCCGAGCAGATGGAACAGCTCAGCTGCAGCTTGTCAGCTGCTCCAAGGTCGCACGGTGCCGGTGGCCTCGAACTGGCGACCTTGTGGATGTTAATCTTCAGGCAAATGAAGGCTCTACCCTCTAGACCAGACCTCCTGCCCTCCTGCCAATTTTAGAAAATTGTTTATTTGTGAGCAAGCAGAGAGCGCCTGAGTGGGGACTTAGTTGGGACAAAGCATCATAAGAACGTAAGAACATAAGAAGAGCCCCGCTGGATCAGGCCATAGGCCCATCTAGTCCAGCTTCCTGTATCTCACAGTGGCCCACCAAATGCTTCAGGGAGCACACAAGACAACAGACACAACCTGCGTCCCGGTGCCCTCCCCTGTATCTGGCAATCAGAGGCAGCCTGCCTCTCAGACCAAGAGCTTGCACACACCTATTATGACTTGTAACCCATAATGAACTTTTCTTCCAGAAATGTGTCCAATCCCCTCTTAAAGGCATCCAGGCCAGATGCCATCACTACTTCCTGTGGCAAAGAGTTCCACAGACTAATTACACGCTGGGTAAGGAAATATCTTCTTCTGTCTGTCCTAACTCTCCCAACACTCAACTTCTGTGGATGTCCCCTGGTTCTGGTGTTTTGTGAGGGTAAAGAGCATCTCTCTATCCACTCTGTCCATTCCCTGCATGCTTTTGTATGTCTCAATCATGTCCCCCCCCCTCAGACGCCTCTTTTCTAGACTGAAGAGGCCCAAATGCTATAGCCTTTCCTCATAGGGAAGGTGCCCCAACCCAGTAAACATTTTGGTTGCTCTCTTCTGCACCTTTTTCATCTCCACTATATCCTTTTTGAGATGTGATGACCAGAACTGCACACAGTACTCCAGGTGTGGCCTTACCATCAATTTGTACAACGGCATTATGATATTAGCTGTTTTGTTCTCAATACCTTTTCTAATGATCCCAGGCATGGGATTGGCCTTCTTCACTGCCGCCGCACATTGGATCGACGCTTTCATCGAGTTGTCCACCAGCACTCCAAGATCTCTCTCCTGATCTGTCACAGACAGCTCAGGAAGAATCTCCTTCTCTGAACTGCATTTACAATAAAGTTGAGCTCACATGATCAGCCTGGATATATTACCGGTATCATGTATTCATCTCTCTCGATTTCTTTACTATTGGTAACGGAACATAGAATGGTTCCAATGGCCAGTTGGCACCTTGTACAAACAGGAGATGGAAAGAAGGGACAGGACTGAGACCTGTCCTAGGAAACTTACAAACATTTTTGAAAGATTGTCCACTTCTGTACGAATGATTGTTCGTTTTCACAACCATGGGGTAGTTCCAGGCTGAAGGAATTTCAACCTCACATGAGTTTTTCTTAATGGAATGTGCTGCTTCCCGAAGGCAATAGCAGCCCCATCGTATGGGTTTCTCTGCTGTAGCATGGAGCCATGCCAAAATGTGATGTGCTGCATGCTGGTAGCATGAGGTCTGGTCTAGAGGGTAGAGCCTCCATTGCCTGAAGATTAACATCCACAAGGTCGCCAGTTCGAGGCCACCGGCACCGTGCGACCTTGAAGCAGCTGGCAAGCTGCAGCTGAGCTGTTCCATCTGCTCGGAGCGTGGGAGGATGGAGGCCAGAATGTAAAGCCAGATCGGAATGAAACACCTTGAATGTAGTAGTTCTTGAAAGAAAGAACCTTCTTTCAATTTGTAAAAATCCCTGCGTGGATTTAATAAGCCTGCCTATGTAAACCGCCTTGAATAAAGTCTTGAATAAAGACCAAGAAAGGCGGTATATAAATACTGTATATTATATTATATATATTATTATGCTATCTTTGGGGGGTGGCTGATCGGGAGGCCTCAGAAGGAAGGGGGAAGTTTTTCCCATTACCCCTCCATAAGCTCCTTGAGCACTGATTCATCACCCCAGACCTGCGCCAGCTCTTTAGCTGCTGCAGGTCTGAGGAGACTAAGAAGATGTGTTGGCTGGCAGCCAAGGGGAGAGCATCTGGCACAACTCAAATGCTCTGGGTGCCACCCCTCCCACTTGTGACATGCCCTAGCCCTCCCTTGTTCCGCCAACCCTCACCCTGTTACATTCGCCTACGAGCTCAACTCCATCAGCTGGCCTCCCTCCTTCTGCCGTCATGCGTGGGACCCCCAAAGCCTCTCCAGCAGTGGCCCAGAAGCTTGCAGCTCTGTGTGCTTCTGGAGCAGCTTTCACAACAGCTGGAAAGGGTCTTCCACTGTCAGAATGCAAGTGGCAGCCCATAGAATTGGGCTGTGTTGTTTTGTTTTGCTTTTTCTTCTCCGTATGGGTATTGAATAAGAACAGAAAACTCACCATATGAAGTATGTTCTAAAAATTTATGTCCCACCTTTCCTATGTCAAAGCAAATGCACTAGGTGGCTTACAATGTTCCATTAAAATATAGACTGGGTAAGACAATAAATAAAACCACTAATAAAAATCAATTAAAACCATTAGGGAGGGTAACCATTTGGACCAGAAGAAGCAGCAGACAAGGCAATGTGGAGGCACAGAAGGTATCAACCCATCACCCAAATCCTAATCCATTTCAATTGGTTTTCATGTCAATTAAACAAATCTTGTTGAGGTGAAAAAGTTGCTCTCATTTTGAAAATAGCTACTGAGATTGAATCATTGTGGTGGGGGTGGGGGACAGACAGACAGACAGACAGACAGACAGACAGACAAAAACATAAAACTCATTTCTATGGGAAAATGTAATTTGGTCTTGTCGACAAATACCTCTTTGGGCCCAATTCAACCATTTCCAGCACAACTAGAAACCAGTTTTGTTTGTATTTATGTGCCTCTCTGAACTTCTGGTAGAAGAATAAGCCTACCAGTAAAATGCCCTTTTCAAGGATTGCAGCCATTCTTGTCTTCACCCCTTGTCATTAATGGGCAAATGACTAATTTATTTCCTATTAGAATTTATAGTTTGCTGCAATTAAGCTAAAAAGCGTAATTGCTGACAAACCCAGGGCAGTATTTAAATCGCTTCCTTGTTGACAACATGTTTCTCCGTCTTAAAAGTGAATGTCTCTGAAATTTGATTTGTGCAGCACCCTTGTGGACTCATCTTTCGAATGCACTGCACCTGTCACCTGTGTGCTAGCATTCTGCTTAAGGATCAATTTACATAACCTCATTTAATGGGTTCATAAATCATACCCATTAAGCCCAGCTAACAGGAACCAAGGGTTCTAATTTATGCTGCCTTTCATAGCAGAAAATTGGGAGGCTGCAGCCTGCGGATAAAGAACCCAGGTCTTGCCTTTGATTGTTGATTGTGATGGTAAATGTATGGATGATGAGAACAGATTTTCACTTTATTGATTTCCTGCCAAAGCACAGCATGCTGTATTGTGAAAGGGGGTCTTTTGGCAGCAGTGCGGAAAGTGGCAGTTGTTTAGGAGCCCTTTGCCAAGATGACATCTAAGACAATACAGGCTAGTAAATACTAAAATAATATCAAACTGAAATGCTAACCTTCTTTTTTGAAGGAGCTCTCCCACACAATTATAAAATCGGGGATATTTTCTGAGATTAAAACAAAAATCTGCCTCCATGATACACAGGGGGGAGCATCTTTCATGGAAGAAATGGAAAAAGAGATATTTGCATTTTTGTCTTGTTTTTTTTTGTACTGTAAATTATATTACCCTCAAATACATTAAGGGTGCAATCCTAACCAACTTTCCAGCACTGACATCGCTGTGCCAATGTGGTATGCACTGCATCCTGCAGGGGGAGGTAGTCAAGGGGGCTAAGACAAACTAAGGGCATGTCTGTTACCTTAGCTTGGGGGCTGCATTGCGGCTAAGTCAGTGCTGGAAAGTTGGTTAGGATTGCACCCTTAGATGCTGAAAGACCATTTGCAAATAAATATCAATCCAGACCTGTTCGTCCAGTCATGTTTGAGCTTCATATTGTGCTCAGTGTTGATGTATGAAAAAACTAACTTTTTCTGCCCTGTTATTTTCCAGCCTCTGTTCATGATATTATGTGTGGCCCTGGCTCTCTGCCCAGAAACACTTGCCCGCATTTAGTTCCAACTAAAATCACTGAGAAGATCTGGGCCCCTGTGGGCTGTTTTCAGGACTGGAGCCCTGTGGTTGCCAAAAAGGTCATCCAGGCCTCTCTCAAAAAGAGTCTCTGTGAATGACTTTTGCACGAGGAAAACATCAGTCATGCAAGGGAAAAAGGGAAAGGTGTTTTTTCTCATCTCAGTCTTGCCAAACACAGGATAGTGCCCACAGCCTTCTTGAAGTTTGCAAATGAGCTAGAACCTGAGACTAGCAGAAATGATTAAAGTTGTATCAAGGAGAGTCTTATCCCAGTGGCACCTGAGACACAGAATTTTAATTATTGTGAACATGCAACTTTTTGGAGGCTGAGGCCAACTTCCTCAGATGCATGCAGTGGCACTCTCTTGACAAAGACATCCTTAGCGATTGCTCCATTCAGAATTATCTAGCAGAACATACCATTAAATTGTGTGTCTTAAAACATAGCTTCTGAGATGGTAAAATGCTCAGCTGTGTGGTAACCCAACCAAGCTTCTCCATTCCTTAATGCTCATTCAGTTCTTTGGAAGGGCGCGAGCCAGCATTTGGTTAGACTTTGGAGGGAATGTGTTTTGACAAAATTTTATTCTGCTCCCAAACGTTCCACCTGCCATTCAGGTTGAACCTGTTTCAGGACAATCATTCTTGGTTGGTTAATAAATGGTCTAGAGATGTTAAAGTGATTCCATGCACTCCTTTTCTCTGATTAATATGACTTGCCTATAGGGAACTAGATTTGGCTAGACAACTAGAATCCATATATGAGAATGGGGAACCAAATTTAAATAACCATATTCAAAACATTGTTAGCCCTGATGGGATTAGTTTGTCAGTAAGGAATAGCAGCTGGATCAGACCCCCTTGGGTTGACGGGACCCTGGCAGGTGTTTAACCCTTGGATAGGTGTCTATCCACTGCTATCATCCTGGACTGTGAGGCTCAACCTGGCTGCTTTTTTCCTCAGAGAAGCCTAACATGAACAATAACAAAGGAACATTTTTCCAGACTAAATAGCTGAATTTGGCCCCCCTGGGGATTAGGACTATGGCAGATGTAGGGTTGAATCTTCAGTTTCTCCACCCTGGGCCCAGTTTGTGGGGGAGAATGATCTGTCTACTATCCTCTAAGGCACTGGTTCCCAACCTGTGGTCCCAGAACCACAGGTGGTCTGTGACACCCCGAGAAGTGGTCCACGAGGTCTCAGGAAAAAGAATCACCTTTGATCACTTCCAGTGTCTCACTGAGCAAGCAATCTCCCATAGACCACCAATGAGGCAGAGAACACACTGCCTACAGCCACAACCACTGAAGTGTTAGCTGTGGCTGTAGACGGTCCATTCTTTGTCCTCTCTGATAGTCCATGGGGGAGCACTTGGGGGACAGACCACTCTGCTCTGGTGGAGACCAGACCCCCCACAGACACATGTGGTACAAAATAATTCCAATTCTTCCCCAGTGGTCTGCTGGTTCCTAAAGGTTGGGAACCACTGCTCTAAGGAAATCAAAGGTGTTCTAAATGTCATGTGATTTGGCCCTTGGTCTTTTTCCGATTAGGGACTTCTGAGTCATTGCTTGCATTCTTCAGGGCTCTGCTGCATTGCTTCTGCCCAAGCAGTGAGTGAGATAGCAAGCAAAGGCTTTTGCTCTTAAATAGGAACTTATAAAGTATTTAGCTATTGAAGAGGGCATGCCTTTTTTAGGCTAGGAAGAGAGCCATTAAAGGTTGTTCACATGGCCAAGAGAGTTAACAGAAGATCTTATATTCAGTGTTCAAGGAAATTCAAGGAAGGAAACTCAAGGTGTAACCATTGGCATGACTTGGCCCCGGTAACCATGCTGGCTGAGTTGATGAAAAGGCATAACTCATAAGAACAGCCCCACTGCATCAGGCCATAGGCCCATCTAGTCCAGCTTCCTGTATCTCACAGCGGCCCACCAAATGCCCCAGGGAGCACACCAGATAACAAGAGACCTCATCCTGGTGCCCTCCCTTGCATCTGGCATTCTGACATAACCCATTTCTAAAATCAGGAGGTTGCGCATACACATCATGGCTTGTACCCCATAATGGATTTTTCCTCCAGAAACTTGTCCAATCCCCTTTTAAAGGCATCTAGGCTAGACACCAGCACCACATCCTGTGGCAAGGAGTTCCACAGACCGACCACATGCTGAGTAAAGAAATATTTTCTTTTATCTGTCCTAACCCTCCCAACACTCAATTTTAGTGGCTGCCCCCTGGTTCTGGTGTTATGTGAGAGTGTAAAGAGCATCTCCCTATCCACTCTGTTCATCCCCTGCATAATTTTGTATGTCTCAATCATGTCCCCCCTCAGGCGTCTCTTGTGCATCACATTGTTTGATGGCTGAATTGTAATGGGAGCCTGAAAAGAGTGCAGGTTCACACATAACTATACTTGTTTTCACTTGTGGTATAAATAAGATTTCGACTCAAGCTCTCAGAAGTGAAAAGCTTTTAACCTTGAGTTTCACTTTTCACGATCTGCAGTGCTGATAGTATACTTAGCAGAGGCAGATTCCATCTGCGATTCTGTTTCCTTCCAGTTGCAATATGGCCAAGTACAGTGAACCCCGGAGGCAATAATGCTCTTCTTCTTCTTCTTAATAACCAAGATCTTCCATTACAGCCAATCTAGTCCCTTTAAAATCAATAAAGGAACAGGCCGGGTCACATAACCAGCTTTGTGTGTGGAAATCCAAATAAACTGGGTTTGTTTTCCAAGTACATGTTTGTGTATTTAATTTTCTGAATGGTTCAACACACGATTAGAACTGACTCACCAGGTCCGGATTTAATCCACATTTTGAAGATTTTTCAGGATGTGGCAAATAAGTTAATATTTTAACTCCTGCTTAACCAGTCACAATGCTGGTAGAATGTGCTTCGGATCAACTTTCGTTGACTCACAAATGTCACATGAGAAATGGAACTGTTGTCAGGTTTAAAATAACAAAATTGGTTGGAAAGCTGCTGCTGCTGTGTGCTCACCTATACAGGCCAATGGTTCAGTATCAGGCAGATTCCTCTGGTTTTAAGAGTTGGATTTCACCTACAGATGGTGTTCAGCCTGTAAAATTCAGATTCAAATCAAGGTTTTGGTTCCTATTCAAATCAAACTCTTTCTAGATCATCATTCACACTGTGAACTACATCTTAATTCTATACACATGGTAAGAAGTTAATGCTTGACTAACAGTGAGAATGTTAATGGGAAGAGTGAGAATGTTAATGGAAAGTAGTCAGCAGATAGCAAGAACTCTAAACTCCACTTCTTGTTAGCATTCTCACTTCCTGTTAGCGTACTCAGGGCCCAGTCTTATCCAACTTTCCAGCGCATGTACAGCTGCAATGCCGCCCTGAGGTAAGGGAACAAATGTCCCCATACCTTGAGGAGGCCTCTGCGACTGCATTCCAATACTGGAAGTAGTACATACCCCATAGGCACAGCAGCACCCATACTGGAAAATTGGATAGGATTGGGCCCTCAGGCAGCTATGAGAAGGGGCAGTCTAAAATAGTTTTATTTTTTCACAAATTTCAGTGTTATCCTTAAAAAGAAAAGGCTGAAAGTGGTGTTACATGTTTTTATTCCAAATTAACATTTTAATAAATTTTAAAGCATTTTTATCAAGTGTTCACCACCATCATATAGGTGGCATATGTGTTTTATGCCTGGGGCTGTCAGCAGACATAGCCACAGGCGTAAAGCAGGCATAAAAGCACCCTCCCGAAAAGCGCACAACTACATAGTCAACCACTTGAATTAAACTTACAGGAGCCATTTAAGATTTGCATGTTACTTGAGTGAACAACTACAGTGAACCTAATGCTGCCAAACACAAAGACAAAACATTAAAAAATTGAGAAGAAAACAACTTGAACCAACGGGATTGAACATAGTATGGAATTGCTACGGGGAAAAAAAACCTTGTTTTAAACTGCCAGGTGGGAAGGTGGACACCAACAACCTTACCAAGGTGGGGGTGCCTTCTAGAGCAGAGGTTCTCACACATTTAGCACCTGGACCCACTTTTTAGAATTAGAATCTGTCAGGACCCACCAGAAGTGATGTCATGGCCGGAAGCGACATCTTCAGGCAGGAACATTTTTAACAATCCTAGGCTTCAATCCTACCCACACTTACTCAGGAGTAAGTCCCATTGACTATCATTGTTAAAATAATATACATAGTAGCTTGTTAAAAGTACAGGTCTGTAACATTCCCCAAATGCAGTCACATACCATGGTAGCACCATAAGAACATAAGAACAGCCCCACTGGATCAGGCCATAGGCCCATCTAGTCCAGCTTCCTGTATCTCACAGCAGCCCACCAAATGCCCCAGGGAGCACACCAGATAACAAGAGACCTGCATCCTGGTGCCCTCCCTTGCATCTGACATAGCCCATTTCAAAAATCAGGAGGTTGCTCATACACCTCACAGCTTATAACCCGTAATAAATTTTTCCTCCAGAAACTTGTCCAATCGTCTTTTAAAGGCATCTAGGCCAGATGCCGTCACCACATCCTGCGGCAAGGAGTTCCACAGACCAACCACACACTGAGTAAAGAAGTATTTTCTTTTGTCTGTCCTAACTCTCCCAACACTCAATTTTAGTGGATCTAAATTATAATTATATATAATATTAGCCGTTTTGTTCTCAATACCTTTCCTAATGATCCCAAGCATAGGATTGGCCTTCTTTACTGCCGACGCACATTGGGTCAACACTTCCATTGACCTGTCCACCACCACCCCAAGATCTCTCTCCTGATCTGTCACAGACAACTCAGAACCCACCAGCCTATATGTGAAGTTTTGATTTTTGCCCCAATGTGCATGACTTTACACTTACTGACATTGAAGCGCATCTGCCATTTTGCTGTCCATTCTGCCAGTCTGGAGAGATCCTTCTGGAGCTCCTCACAATCACTTCTGGTCTTTACCACTCGGAAAAGTTTGGTGTCGTCTGCAAACTTAGCCACTTCACTGCTCAACCCTGTCTCCAGGTCATTTATGAAGAGGTTGAAAAGCACCGGTCCCAGGACAGATCCTTGGGGCACACCACTTTTCACCTCTCTCCATTGTGAAAATTGCCCATTGACACCCACTCTCTGCTTCCTGGCCTCCAACCAGTTCTCAATCCACGAGAGGACCTGTCCTCTGATTCCCTGACTGTGGAGTTTTTTCAGTAGTCTTTGGTGAGGGACCGTGTCAAACGCCTTCTGAAAGTCCAGATATATAATGTCCACGGGTTCTCCAGCATCCACATGCCTGTTGACCTTTTCAAAGAATTCTATAAGGTTTGTGAGGCAAGACTTACCCTTACAGAAGCCATGCTGATTCTCCCTCAGCAAGGCCTGTCCGTCTATGTGTTTTGAGATCCTATCTTTGATGAGGCATTCCACCATCTTACCCAGTATAGATGTTAGGCTGACCAGCCTATAGTTTCCTGGGTCCCCCCTGTTTCCCTTTTTAAAGATAGGCTTGACATTTGCTATCCTCCAATCCTTTGGCACCGTGGCCGTTTTGAGGGACAAGTTGCATATTTTAGTCAAGAGAACTGCAACTTCATTCTTCAATTCCTTAATAACTCTTGGGTGGATGCCATCAGGGCTTATTGATCTTTAATTTATCAATGAGGTCTGAAACATCTTCTCTTTTAACCCCTATCTGACTTAATTCCTTGGTCAGGAGGGGCCATTTGGGCAGCGGTATCTGCCCGAGGTCTTCTGCCTGAAGACAGATGCAAAGAACTCATTTAATTTCTCTGCCATCTCCAAGTCTCCTTTTATCTCCCCTTTCCCTGTAGATGCACTGTGCATCTACCTGAGAATAAATAAATGTGCCTTAGTCCATTTCAAAGGGCAGGCCGAGAGTCAGTGCTGGAAAGTAGGTTAGGACTGCACCCTTAGACTATGCTTGGGATGATCAGAAAAGGTATTGAGAACAAAACAGCTAATATTATAATGCTGTTGTACAAATCGATGGTAAGGCCACACCTGGAGTATTGTGTCCAGTTCTGGTCGCCACATCTCAAAAAAGACATAGTGGAAATGGAAAAGGTGCAAAAGAGAGCGACTAAGATGATTACGGGGCTGGGGCACCTTCCTTATGAGGAAAGGCTGTGGTGTTTGGGCCTCTTCAGCCTAGAAAAGAGGCGCTTGAGGGGGGACATGATTGAGACATACAAAATTATGCATGGGAAGGATAAAGTGGATAGAGAGATGCTCTAAGAAGCACTAAAATCCACTAAAATTGATCCACATGGTCTGGATTACTGAGTGGGTTCATGGTCAGTTAGTTACACCATATGGGAGCTTATCATCTTCAACAAGGCATCTTTTGGGCCATTCCTCCACCAGACAAAGCCTATCTTTGGTCTCAGAATGACTGAAGGGTGACATCTTTGACTGGTTGCATGGAACTAAGAGCCATCCAATCTAACAGAAAAGGTCCACACTCACCTGACATGGGCAGCATCCCCATAAAAGTGGGCTTTCGAACTAGGCCCACTGCCCAGGGCCTAGGAGAGGGGCGTAAAGGGGGCAATTTATACCTGGGCCCAGGGTCATAAAGGGGGCCAGGGAGCCAAAGGAATGGGCCCAGAAGTTTCATGGGAATCTTACCTTTTCCTATCTACTCAGACTTGTTGCCCACACAGGATGCTGGTGACACTACCATGAGCATGTGGCTGCAAATACTGCAGCTACTGGCAAGCCATATACACTGGGCCAAGGAATGCATACATGACACTCCTTAACACAGTGTCAGATCTGGGAGGAACCTGACCTTCTAGTGTGAGCCTAAATGTGATGATGCTGATTTTCTTCATGATTTTCTATATTTAAAATTTTTTAGAGAGACTTAGGAGTGTGTTTGGTTTTCCGCATTATTGTATCTAATTGCCGATGCTACGTGGGTGGGTACAACTGGGCTCCAAAGACTTTCCCATCTGTTTCCACCCTCTCCCCTCCCTGTCCCCATTCTGTTCTCCCATCACCAACCTTCCCCGCTCTTTCACCCCTCCGCCTTTGCAAAGGGGCACAAAATAAACTTTGTACCCCCTGATAAAATTCCTCTCAGAGCCGCTGCCACTGCCCATCAGCTCTGGGTCTGTACAGCTTTCACTTTGCCAAATATCAAGAATTATAATATAATTTAATTTCTAAATGTAATTTAGAAAAACCAGACATCCTTTCATGGGGTCCGTTTATCGCAACGTTTCCCCATCCTCTTCCTCCAGTGCATTTACTGGAAAGGTAGTTCATGCCTTAAGGCTGCGTCCCTTTGCTGACTGTGTCTGACCCATCAGGGACAATAAGAGAGCAGTCAAGGTATTAAGTTGTCATAAGATATAGTGGATTCGCTTTGGATGTAACAAATTAAATTAACATAAAGCAAAGAGAAAAAAGCGAGATATTTCCCCCACCTTCTTCGAAGTGAGGCAATGCAGGCGTTTGAGCTTTCAAGTTTTCCAGCATCAGGCCTCCATCAATACAACATTGTAATCAAATACTTCAAGGGCTCATAAACTAGTGAATACGCATATTTATAGCCCAATTACCTGAGCATTCCACTGACTTCCTTTTAGTTAGAAATTAATAAAACCAATTTATTCAGACCTGACTGACTATTAGACACATCAGGGAATCCTCTCCCTTCTGCGCCGATTGTCTCCTTCAAGCAATTAACGTTCTGTGTTTGTTTCAAACCATCCACCTTGATTGCCAGCCATCCTTCCTTCCTAACTTTCTGAGCCAATTTCTCAGCTTATGCCTGGCTTTCATATATTCTTTTTTTCTCTTTTTTCACTTATTTATTTATTTATTTATTTATAATAATAAAGAAAAAGGGAAGGAAAGACACAAGAAAAAAATAAGAGAGAAAACAAACATTAAAGATACATAACACATATTTTAAAAATAAGGAGTACAAGAATACTTCTAATAGTGTAGCACGGGTAATGTCGAATGTTCTAATTACTTACCGCTTTGTATCTGAATAATCTAAATTAACACACACACACACACACACACACACACACACACACACACACACACACACACACATCTCCAACAGGCCCAAATACTCATTTTTCTCATCGTCCTGTTTTGCTCTCTGTTGCCAGGATTCACAGGGCTGCCCACATCCGCCTTGCGAAGCCACATCTCTAGATGAAGTTGTGTGTCTAAGAGAGACCTCCAATACTCTCCTTTCTGAATTTTTTTAACCTTACATACACAGTCATAATCTGAGTGTTCACATATCTGTTCACCTCTTTCTCTTGCCATTTTTCTGTTTGACATCTTCTGATGAACTGCTCCCTATAAGGTCTCCAGATGGATACGTCCTTCATTTTCATGGTTTTTACTGTTTTGTGCTGAACCTGCTTTCTGCTGAATGAAACCAATGGGTCCATAGAGCCCAGTCCTGTCTCCTGCAGCCTGCTGTGGTTCTCAGTGATTCAGGCAAGAAGGACCTTCCCACCCCTGCTCCTTGAGATCCTTCCCACTGGAGGCACCATGGACCAATTCTTTTGGCAGGGCTTGCATGCTGAGGATGTGCTGTGAGACTGAGTCCCCTCTCCGTAGCACCTTTTCTCCAGTGACTTGCAATTCCCTTTTCCCTGTTCCTCCTCTCCCACTTTCTGTCCAGCCAGGCTTCTCTAATCATTTTAGCGTTCCGACTTCTCAGGGAGCGCAGCAGCAGCATTTCAATAGTGCTTTTTGAGTGTGCAAAGCACCTCCAGTAGCATTCCGGGGGGAGGTGACAGCATGAAGTTTTGCAGACTCTTCAATGTGTCATGTAAGTGGCCTCTCCCTCTAACCTTCAGAGCCATTCCAGGTGGCGATAGCAATGTGGAGTAGTCACCTCTGCATTGCTCTCACTGCCCAGAATGGCTCCAGAGGTGAGAGGGAAGGGCGCATTGAGGTATCTGCAAAACGTAGTGCTGTGTTCCCCCTCTGGGAACACTACTGAGGGAAGATTTTCCATTGTTTGGACTTTGGAACATCAGGTTACCAACCTGATGCCCGTGAGATGAAGCACAAAGCTGGAAAAATGGTATACAAATTTTGTAGATGATAAAAGACATAGCTGAAGATAGCACTAATGTATTTGCTTCATCTGAGGCTCAAATGCATTGTGTGTCCAGCGGATCATTTTCTAATCCCAGATTCTGCAATCCATTACTGGTTGTGGTCTTTTCTCCTCACCTGGCTCTGGTCTTTCCAAGGGTCAGATTTTACATCCAGCAGAATCAAATCGTAATAAAGTTTTGTTCTTCTCTACTATCAGACTGCAGCAGTGTGTTGGGGTTGCATGTTTGAATGGTGCCACAAGAAAAAAGATTCTTCCGACATATAGAAAAATAGCCTGTCAGGGAGAAGACTAAGCTGAACCTTTCTTGTTAGTTTTCTACATGTAGGGAGGCTTTTAATATAGGTGGATATTCAAAGATAGAATCCCCCCCCTGCCCACCTACAGCCTGAAGTGATGCATCCCAGGAAAGTCCTTCTGATATGGCTGAATTTGTGAATTGGCCCTTAGAATTTAAACCCTCTGAACTGTGTCCAGCTCTCTGTGTGGCAGCTTGCGCCATGCAAGTGCTGAACATGTGCATCCTGTCCATTAGAAAAGAGACTGAGCCTTTGGTCAGTCGACCAAACACACATTGAACCTCCTTCAGTTCTTTATGAGTGCCTGTTTTACTATTTAGTAAATGCCAAACATTATAAAATGAGTTTATTCACTTCCAGAATATGCAAAAAAAAGAAAAGAAAAGAAAGAAAAGTAAAAAAAGGTTGGATGACTGAAAGTAGTAATGACTGTTTTTCTGTCCTCCCACCCCCCCACCTCACATGTGCACACACACACACACACATGCATGCACATTTTGAGTAATTGACCCTTAATTACAATATCAATAGGCAGTGGAGAAGTAAAACAGGCCTATGTTAGGGCAACATTTCATTTGTAACTGTTTTGTATGTATCATAAATCTCTAATATTGGGCTATTGTCACACATGATGAATTATTGTATGCATGTCAGTACATAGTGGAGTCAAGTACATTCAAACAACACTCAGTCAGAATTGAATTTGGCATGATAGTCTCATAAAAAGGGGTCTCAATTGAGAGTTTCCACTTGCCTGCTCTAAACTTGTCACTTGTAGGTGCTAAAGAGGTTGTTGTGTTGGTTTAATTAGTCAACAAATCGGTCCTTCCTTGATTGCCTGGTCGTCTCACATATGTTAACACTTCAGCGCTTGATGGAGATACTAACAAGTAACAAGAGTCTTTTGGTCTATGAACTTTAAAGAAGGGAAGCTCTTCTATATTATTTCATTTCGCCCTGCCAATATTTATTAGATCATGCAGCCAGCAGGCTGCCAGCGAGAGAAAGACAACACAAACATTTTCCAGGGTTATGCTCATCTGTATCCAAAAGAAGGGTCACTAGACAATCGATGGTAGAAGAGTCTAAGTAAGATAAGTGTTCTCTGCCGCAGCTTACAAATTCATTATTTGATACAGTTTGCTGCAGACCTCCTTTCAGCTTTTGTCACTTAAAGATAATTTATGACAAGAACAGAGAGGTTCTTGAAAATGCCATAGCAACTGGAGCTGAATGATGCCACTCCGGCGCTAGATGCAGAGTCACCAGAGGCCGAGAGAAAGGAAGTTTGCATTTGTATGAAAAACCATGCCAGTTAAGCATTCGCCAGCGTTGGCTAAAATATTCCTATTAATTGTCGCTGGAAGATTAAACAGAAAAAAGTTCCATAATTAAAATGGCTTATTCCCAGCAGTGGAGTGAGGGGGGAAAGGGAAAAAAAGGTTCTCTATTGGTTTGCAAAAGGGCTCATTTATTCAGGTTTTGTATAGCAGCAGACAAAAGAGGAGCGCAGACTGTCCCCGCATCCATTCACTTGGCCATCATTTGGGCATAGGTTTTTATCTGTGCTGCTAGAACCAGGTCTACAAGCCATGCGCTGTAATCAAAGAAAATGCACTGCAGGCAAGACATGCCTCATTTCCAGCTGCTCCAATGCAAAGGAAACAGTGTGGTGCTCCTCCAACCAGGAGGTGTGTGGAACACCTTGAGGGGGGCCCGATTCTGGGAAAGGCTAGGATCTGCAGGTGGGAGGTGCCTTCCACCCCTCAGAAATGGCTAGACTGAAGGGCCCCAGCCGGCTGACCTACATTGGAATTTGGGGGACGATTGCAGCCTCACTGAGCCCCTGCAGCCCAAAATGATTTAGGAGAAAACGAGTTAAGAAAGAACTGCTCTGTTGCTCTTGGGTTTCTCTGTGTGTGGTTTTAGAATCAGAGACTGCCTATTCTGGGTCTCTTCTACTGCTAGGATACAGTGACTCTTCTCTGCCATATCGGACTGCAAGAGTGTGTGGGAGGTTGCATGTCTGAATGCACTTCACAGATTTTGGGGCCCACAAGAGACGCTGGATAAAGCCCCAAAGGTGGTGAAATACTAGAAGACCCACATGCAAAAAAGAACCCCAGAACCAGGGGACATCCACTCAAATTGAGTGTTGGGAGGGTGAGGACAGACAAAAGAAAATATTTCTTTACTCAGCGTGTGGTTGGTCTGTGGAACTCCTTGCCACAGGATGTGGTGATGGCGTCTGGCCTGGACGCCTTTAAAAGGGGATTGGACATGTTTCTGGAGGAAAAATCCATTACAGGTTACAAGCCATGATGTGTATGTGCAACCTCCCGACGTCAGAAGGCCAGAAGCAAGGGAGGGCACCAGGATGAGGTCTTTTGTTATCAGGTGTGTCCTTGGGGCATTTGGTGGGCTGCTGTGAGATACAGGAAGCTGGACTAGATGGGCCTATGGCCTGATCCAGTGGGGCTGTTCTTATGTTCTTAAAAGTCTGAAAACATGCCGCTTTCATGGCATCAAGTGTTTCAGGCTGATAAAATTCTTATGATTGTGAATATTATTATTATATAATGGGTATAACATGTGCGGTTTCTTTACAGGCCAAATGGAGGTGGCAGCAGACTCAGAATGAAGGACGTTCTGCACCTGCTGCCCCACAAGGAATGACTCCCCCTGTTCATTCAGTTCAGTTCTTATTTATTAAAAATATAGTAAAAGATTGTAAGACACATTTTTATTCTTTAACTTTTAAATTCTGGTCTTCACAACCTTTTTGTAAGCAGTGTTAAGATGGTAGAGTTCTCAGCTGCCGCTGCTCCAGGACAGGAGTAAAAGTTGGCTCTAAACCTGACTGCAAGGGTGTCAGGGTCCCCCAGGCTCTTCTAGGATCACAGGGCACTGCCGCCCAGCTGGGCCTGGTTTCCCAATTTTGTGTGTCAGAAATTGAACGAGATGGAATGTGAGACCCATGCAGCACAACCCTACCCCCCCTGGCCTCTTGAGCCAGCTTCCCAATGGCAGGGAGCACTTTACAGCCTTCACAAATGGCCTCCCGGCAGTGTACAGAACTGCATGCTGCCAGCCCACACGTGGTGAGGTCAGAACAGCCTGGTGCACAGTGATAGACCACCAAATGCTTGCCAGTGATGGTTGGGGGGTGGGGGTGGGGGGGCAGAATGAAGCAGGGAGGAGGGCAGATTGGGTCTGGGAGGGGCGGGTTCAGTGGCAGCAGTATTTGTCAAATCCAAACCTGCTTCCCAGATCGGATTCTCTGATCTGGGTCCACAATTTAGCTGGCGCAGGTCCAACTCCACCATGTCATAGATGCTAAACCCGGGTAAGGGAACTCATGTTCCCTTACTCAGTGGATACCTCTGGGACTGCCCCCTGCAGGATGCAACCCAAACCATTTTGTGGTTTGGTGAGGGTGGGAGAAGCATAGGATTGGGCTGTTAATATATTGTGAAAAATGGAAATGCATTTATTTTAAAAACATTTTGTGACAATAATATATGTTTTAAGATTCTAGTTGCTGACTCTTTGCAGATCACTGTGAGTGGAACAGATGCTGAGTCAAGTCTAAGTTCATCAGCAGCAGGTCTTCAAAACTAGAAGAAAAATGTTTTCCTGTGGCTAATGGCCCTCTTGAATTAGTAGAAATGTACATGCAGCCCTGGAGCAACCTGAGTCATTCTGCCTTGCCTCTGCCCAGCATTCCAGCAGATCCGAAAGCAAGGAGGACATTCAGAAGATTGCGCTGGAAAATATCATCCATTAATATTATAGCCATTCTCTAGATTGAGGGAACGTTTTCATGAAGGTTAGGAAGAGGTAGCTAAAGGATTTCAACATATGATAAGTGAGGCTCCCAGTATAGATGAGGAGCAAGAACGGAAAAGAACGAAAACACAAATAAAGGACATAAGTCGATGGAAAGAGACTCACGGTATTATACATCAGGCGGTTAGCCAGCATTCCAACATAATCACAGCACTTCCATAAATTTTAGATAAACAAGGAGAGATGAGGAATCAACCAACGGAATAAAACCAATAATCAGATTAATGAACAAGGAGGATCAACAGATTCTGTGCAGGTTGCTGGAAGAGACGCTTGGAAGAAAGTCCCTGTTCTGCTTTCAGGAATTACTTGAAGGGGTTGTTTGTGAGGAGTGTAGAAGTTGCACAGACATTCCAATTTTTTTTCTAGACGTGTGCAATACTAAGAACCCTCTGGAGGAATTAATAAGCCATCACATTAAAAACTCAAATCGAGTCTGGCTTGGTTTTAGGAAAGAGGACTCTATCATTTACACCAGATTTATTTATTTATTTTTCACATTTTTATACTGCCCTTCCTCCAAAGAGCTCAGGGCTGTGTACACAGCTGCTCCCCTCCCTTTGTCCTCACAACAACCCTGTGAGGTAGGTGAGGCTGAAAGAAAGAGGCCCAAGGTCACCCAGGAAGCTTCTTGGCTGGGGGGGATTTGAAACTGGATCTTCCAGGTCTAAGTCCACCTGTCAAACCACCAGATGAATGACAATGAAGTTTTTCTCTTAGTTGTAGAAAAATAAAAATCCTAGAAAAGTAAAAACCTACATGAAACAACAGTTTCATGACATCCCCCCATTCCCTTTTGTTCTCTACTGAGAGTAACAGCATCTATGTTGGCTTGCAAAGGGAGAAAAACTAGAATCCACAAATCCCAGTCATTCTCACCATCAACAACTATTTCCAAAGTATACTGCACTAGGACTGGCCAGCTGGAAGACAATCTCCTGGCATTCTCTTTCCAGGAATTATAATCAAACAGACGTAGTTCTAAAATCTGAATTTTTAATTCTGCAAATCAGCTTTGAGGTTCAGGAAAAGCGGTGTGTGTTTGTGTATGTGAAAAAATAAATCTCCACTTTCTGCACAGAGAAATTCATCTTAGATGAATGAATCTACTCCACTCAAGTGATTTTTCAGTTCAAGGCTTAAAGTTGCTGTTGGGGTCATCAAGGAACCTGAAGCTTCTTTTGGAGCAGAATATCTCTGTGAGTGTAAATGGAGCTCCCTGTCAACGAAGACGAACTGATCCCCCTGCTGACCCAAACCCCTTATGCGCCTGAGGCAACCCCCCTTTGCCATCTTTGTTTTCGCTGATGCACCCCAACCCCACTGTTTCTTCCTCCTGTAACTCTCCCTCCTCCTCCTTTCCACACCTTCCACCTCCTCAGCCACCACACAGCTTTGTCCCTTTGTTTTGCTGTTCTCCTCCTCCTCCTCCTCCTCCAACAGAAAAGCTGAAAGGAGCTGACAGAAAGGGAAGGAGACACTGCTGGCCCCAGGTGCACTCTCGCTCTCAAAGCACCCTGCAAAGCAACACTTTTTCAGCTCCTTAGTTTTCAGTCTGCTGAGGCTCAGTCATTTCTCAACATATGCTGGGGAGGCAGGGGTGCTTGTCACCTAGTTCCTACCTGCCAAATTTCTGCAGCATAGTTGTGTTGGATTTTAGGATCAAGAGAAAGCCCTGAAAATTGACAGAGAGTCACTAGGTGGCAACTGCTACCGCCATCCTCAATTTGATGCAGATTTGTTGAGAGACAACTGAGATTTTGAAATCTTTTTGAAACCCTAACTCCCCCCCCCCCCAAAAAAAAGGTGCAGAAAAAGTGAAACAAGATCATAGAGCCCAGTCAGAGCACTGCTCCAAGAAGCCAGCTCAGTGAACTCCTTTGTGCACCTAAGTTTGGTTGAGGTCCTGCTGGAAACATTTAAAAGAGTGAAGGACATTGCTGGTCTGCTGTAATAATAATATCTGTGTAATGTTGGTGAAGATGTTCTGCTCCCACTTATCCATGGGTCTGGGTATTCGCTTTGAAATTAGTCTTTTCCCCTATTTGTGAAGAAACTGGTGCTCTTTTCTGCCTCTTCCATTCAGACTGAGGGCCAAGAAAGCCATTACATCACCTTTAATCCAAATTAACAAAGGAAAAATGTTTGCTGGAGCAGTGATAGGTGAAGCTGCTGCACCTATGAAATTTCTGTCCAGCAGTTTGGGAAATCACTGTGCGCTATAGAGGTGTATCAGCCACATGTTTATCAGGTGCACCACTTGTAAGTGACCGAAGAAGCTGCACCTGTTGAATTTCTGCCCAGATGCCTCTATATGCAGTCCAGCAAGCTGAAAGCAAAGCATGGGTGCATGGAACCTAATTTGCAAAACCACCATAATATATGAAACTGTGCAAACTCTGTAGAGCTTATATTGCATGGAAGTTAGGGTGATTATCTTAACTTGCAATTTCCATGCTTTTTGGAGCATGAGTGAACTTTAACTTTCATAAGAACATAAGAACATTTGCAAGACCTTCATTCATTCATACAAGTTCCATCTCTAATATATTCATTTATGTAAATTTATTCAAATTTGAAATGTAAATTAATTATTTACCCTAACTCCCCCCGCCCCAAAGAAGCCTGTGCTTCTTTGGGGCGTGCCAGTGTAATTGACTTGCGACCCACCTAGTTGGTCCTGACCCACAGTTTGAGAAACACTGGTCTATAGCATCTTTGGGTGTTTATCTGTTGTGAATTAATGCCGCTGCCTTATTTTGCCAGACACTCAAAAAAAAAAGCAACCAAATAAAGCAACCATGCCACAAATTCTACCAGGTGTTTGAATAAGGCTACAATCGTATCCACACTTTCCTGGGAGTAAGCCCCATTGACTACAATGGGATTTACTTCTGAGAAGACCTGGATAGAATTGGGTTCTAAGTTATTTTCAGTGCAAATGCCCCTAACAGTGACACATTTTTGACACTGTACAGTTTTATGTGCCAGCGTCTCTGCCTTTGGAATTTTGTGTGACTTTCCCTAATATTAACTGTAACTGCACAAGCCACATTTTCCAGCAAGCATCTAATTATCACTCAGATCTTGGGAACTGAATTCACCACGACAAGCAGCATCTGTGACAGCTCAATTAGGGGAGAAATGGTCATTTCAGATGTGGTTTGTGCAATGAAACTGCTTTCAGAATGACAGGCTCACAAGTACACCTAAAACACACTCTCACAGTGCACTCCTAAGCATGCGTGCTCCAAGTAAGTGTGTGCAGGATTGCAACCTCACGGCCCAATCCTAAACAGTGGGCACTGTTGCAAACGTGCTGTAAAGCATGTTTGCGAGCTCTTTGCACCAGCCAAGTGCTGAAGCTAACCCAGCACCAGCTGTCACTGGGCTAGTGCCAGTGGATGGATGGTGCTCGGCCACTCCATGGTTGCCCAAACTGTGAGGTGACAAAGAGGTAGGTGGGGGCATGAGGGAATGTGGGGAGGAGGCATTCTGGGGTGGGGGAGGGGGCAGGGAAGAGGCGTGCTGGGGGAGGGCATGGGGTGGGAGGAGGACGGGACTGGTGGAGCTGAACTCCACCGGATCCTGAGCTCCGTGTCAGGCTGCATGGCCCAATATGGGAATCTTGGATTCTGTGGCAGCTCCAGAGCTGCCATAGAATCAAGTAGCCCCAGTGCAGGGCTACTTCCCTTACCTGGGAAAACTGCTGGCGGCTCCCCAGTTGCACTCAGGATCCCACGGCAGCCATTTTCAGTGCTGCAGCAGCCCAGCACTGTTGGCAGCTCAGGATTGGGATGTCAGTCTGTACAGAGACACGCTTTTACTTCTCATTCAGCACAGTAAGGAACTCTGAGTTGGCCTGACCAACCTTTGCATTGTATGCAGAAATTTTCCATACCCCCCAAAAAAGTCTACGTTGTTTTTCCCAGACTTACAGCACAATCCTAAGCACACTTACCTGGGGGTAAATACACACAATAGACTTACTTCTGAGTAGTTCTGTTTGAGCTGAATACAGGTTTGTGGTGTAGACATGCCCCAGAAGGCATAAAACAGTTATGAAACAGAGCTACTTTGTGAACTATAAAAGTACTTGTTATACTTACATATAACCTTGTTGTACATGGATTTTTAATACATGGATTTGACTCAACACAAATGGCCACTGCAAATCAGAAGGGATGTGCTGATCCCTGGAGAAGGGGAAAAAAATGCAACCCTTTAAAATCAGTTTTAAAAACTACTTTTCTTACTATTGTAGAGAGACAGTCATACAAGCGATCATTCCATTCTTCAACTGAGCCAGGCAAAGGCAGGGGGTCCTTTGCATTTCTAATTACTGACTGCCTCTCTACAACAGTAAGAAAACCTGTTTTTAAACCACAATTGTAAAGGGACACACTTCTTAATTTTTTTAAACTGCTTTTATTTAACACATTTTATGGTATCAGCAGAGTCCCATAATCAAACCCCTGAGGATATCGAGGCACGACCTTATTCCATTAGGACCAATGGAGGGGCAAGAAACCTGGAAATGGTTTTTTCCACTGTTTTTTTTATCCATGGATTTTTTGTATCCATGAGCGGTTCCAGAACAGAACCCCAGGGGATAATGAGTGATGACCTCTATACGGTACCAAAGATAAAGGAATTTCTGTTTTGCTACTTTTGAGCACCATCCATTTCCTGTTCAAGTACGTAAATGTCAAAACTCATAGTTCTGAATCAATCTGGCATTGTAACTATCTCTGATATTACTGCATCCAGTGTCATGACCGTGTGTTCTGAATCTCTGGTGCTGGATTTGTTATTTTACCATAAGAACTAATGGGAACACTTTCCACATGTGCTGCCTCCGACGCATCCTTGGCATCACCTGGCAGGACAAAGTTCCAAACAACACAGTCCTGGAACGTGCTGGAATCCCTAGCATGTATTCACTGCTGAAACAGAGACGCCTGCGTTGGCTCGGTCATGTCGTGAGAATGGATGATGGCCGGATCCCAAAGGATCTCCTCTATGGAGAACTCGTGCAAGGAAAGCGCCCTACAGGTAGACCACAGCCGTGATACAAGGACATCTGCAAGAGGGATCTGAAGGTCTTAGGGATGGACCTCAACAAGTGGGAAACCCTGGCCTCTGAGCGGCCCGCTTGGAGGCAGGCTGTGCAACATGGCCTGTTCCAGTTTGAAGAGACGCTTGGCCAACAGTCTGAGGCAAAGAGGCAAAGAAGGAAGGCCCATAGCCAGGGAGACAGACCAGGGACAGGCTGCACTTACTCCCAGTGTGGAAGGGATTGTCACTCCCGAATCGGCCTTTTCAGCCACACTAGACGCTGTGCCAGAACCACCTTTCAGAGCGCGACACCAGAGTCTTTCAAGACTGAAGGTTGCCAATATATAAATGGGAACTGGCAGCCCAGCCCTGAGCTGCTTGGCGCGCAGGTTGCAGCAGTGCCAAAAATGGCTGCCGCTGCATCCTGCGCTCACCAGGCAGCTACCGCTGCCTCCTCAGGAGAAGGGGATTTTCGTCCCCTTCCCCCGGGTAAACTGAGTAGCCCCACAATGGGGCTACTCACTTCTATGGCAGCCCAAGGGTTGGCATAGAGGTAAGAGCCTCCATGTCAGGCAGCCAGCCCAACATGGACGCTCTGGATCCATTGGAGTGAAGCTCCACTGTTCCCGCCTCCTTCCCGCCCTGCTCCCTCCCCCTGGAAACCCTCCTCCCTGACTTTCCCCATGCCCCCCTATCTCTCTTCAGATTCACTGGTACTAGCCCAGTGCTGGCCAGTGCTGGGATAGCACTGGTGGAGCACCAGCACTAGGGCCTGCAAATGTGCCTTATGGCACACTTGTGACAGTGTGTGCAGGTGGTGAGCTGGTGTGCAAAGTTTAGGATTGAACCCTGAGTCATTAGCTGCTTATGTGTGCAAGTGCCAAGAATAAACTCGCATGGTTAGTATTATTACTACTACTATTACTCTGTTAGAAAGTATTATTCTTTCTTTCTTCTCACCACCTCCACCTCCTCCCCTGGCTTTGGACAATTTGGTTTTGAAGATGTTCTCTGCCATTAATTTCATCTGTTAGATGGTTTTAATTATTTGATATTGCGAGCTGCATTTGTATGCCCCATTAAGTTTGAATTATTAGCCAGTCTCTAATGAGACACTGGAACATGCTGTACAAGTAGGATTAGAGGAGATCCTGAAATATTGGGGTGAGCAATTCGAAGACATTTCAGCAGCTCTGCTGGATGCCCTTCATCTAATAGATTTCAATAAAATGAAGGAAGCCCCAGCCTAAAGTTTGGAGCTGTTTTCAGGTCATGTTGACATTATGCAAAGTTATATGACCAATGCTGGCTGGTTCCCCCAGCAGATGATCAGAAATGCTTGGCTGGTGTTTCATCAATGGGAGAGAATAACGAGAGTTGTTCTCCAGCAAACTGGGAATCTTTCTCCAGTTGTCGGGACGTGATACCCGTCAGTGCCTGAGAAAAGTGACACCTTTCAGCCAATGAACAGAACACTGAAAGAGTCTGGAGCTACTTTCCCTTTTGAATGTGAGAGTTTAAAAGAATTTTAGAACCAAGAAGGAGGCAGAAAGCAGAGGAAGAGAGGGGCGTTTCTCTGATTCAAGGTCAGCAGCTGAATTACCAGCTGACAAAATGCATTGGCTCCTGCTGCCTTCTGCTTCTTCCGTCTTCTGCACAGAGGCGTGTGTTGCTTGTTTTTAATGAGAAGCAGGTTTGGGAGGTTTTGGCAATTTACCGTAAGAACTAATGGGGACTGAGGACCCAATTCTACCCAACTTTCTAGCACTGGTGCAACCGTAATGCAGCCCTGAGGTAAGGGAACAACTGTTCCCACACCTTATGGAGGCCTCTGTGACTGCTTCCCCAACACAGGATACAGTGCACACCCCATGGGCACAGCTGCATTGGCGTGGGAAAATTAGATAGGACTGGGCCCTGAGTCATTAGCTGCTTGTTTGCGAGTGCCAAGAAAAAACTTGTGTTGCTGGAATCATTATCCCTCTCTCCTTGGCACGTCCTCTCTTCACACTACCTCTCTTCACACACACACACACACACACCCAGCTTTTGGACAATTAGGTTTTGAAGATGTTCTCTGCCATTAATTTCATCTGTTAGTACTGTTTAAGAGAGTGGAGAAGCTTCAGAATGCTTCCCCAGTCAGTCCAGGAGTCGCATGAGGCTCTGTCGCGCTGGGTAAGTATGGGGGGGCAGCATTGCGTGGGGAGGAGCATCACAGACATTTGCCCCAGGCACAGCAAGAGATAAGTCTGTTACTGCTTAACTGACTTCAATGGGACTTCCTCCCAGGTAAGTGTGCATAGGGTTACAGCCTTTTGGCACATCTTCTTCTTAGACCAGTGGTTCTCATATATTTAGCACTAGGACCCACTTTTTTGAATGAGAATCTGTCAGGACCCACTGGAAGTGATGTCATGGCGGGAAGTGACGTCATCAAGCAGGAGAATTTTTTAACAATCCTAGGCTGCAATCCTACCCACACTTACCCAGGAGTAAGTCCCATCATTGGTAACCTTCAGTCTCAAAAGACTATGGTATCGTGCTCTGAAAGGTGGTTCTGGCACAGCGTCTAGTGTGGCTGAAAAGGCCAATCCGGGAGTGACAATCCCTTCCACACCGGGAGCAAATGCAGTCTGTCCCTGGTCTGTCTCCCTGGCTATGGGCCTTCCTTCTTTGCCTCTTAGCCTCAGACTGTTGGCCAAGTGTCTCTTCAAACCGGGAAAGGCCATGCTGCACAGCCTGCCTCCAAGCAGGACGCTCAGAGGCCAGGGTTTCCCACTTGTTGAGGACCATCCCTAAGGCCTTCAGATCCCTCTTGCAGATGTCCTTGTATCGCAGCTGTGGTCTACCTGTAGGGCGCTTTCCTTGCACGAGTTCTCCATAGAGGAGATCCTTTGGTTTCCGGCCATCATCCATTCTCACGACATGACCGAGCCAACGCAGGCGTCTCTGTTTCAGCAGTGCATACATGCTAGGGATTCCAGCACGTTCCAGGACTGTGTTGTTAGGAACTTTGTCCTGCCAAGTGATGCCGAGAATGCGCCGGAGGCAGCGCATGTGGAAAGCGTTCAGTTTCCTCTCCTGTTGTGAGCGGAGAGTCCATGACTCGCTGCAGTACAGAAGTGTACTCAGGACGCAAGCTCTGTAGACCTGGATCTTGGTATGTTCCGTCAGCTTCTTGTTGGACCAGACTCTCTTTGTGACTCTGGAAAACGTGGTAGCTGCTTTACCGATGCGCTTGTTTAGCTCGGTATCGAGAGAAAGAGTGTCGGGAGTAAGTCCCACTGATTGTTAAAAGAATATACATAGTAGCTTGTTAAAAGTACAAGTCTGTAACATTTCCCCAAATGCAGTCACAGACCATGGTAAAATCAAGTCTACTCTATTAAAAATAAAAATTTTATTTCAGCTAATTGAAATGAATGGGACCCACCTGAAATTGGCTCACAACCCACCTAGTGGGTCCCAACTCACAGTTTAAGAAACGTTGTCTAAGACAATCAGGATATCAATATGTTCAGCCTCTCCCCCATCGTTTGTGACATTCATGCTACAATCTTTGGGTCTGTCCCAAAAGCAAATCATCAAAGCTGTGGGCAAATGGGTGCAGTGTTTTTGTAGGAGTCTGCTGGTGTGGGATCCCACAGAGAGCCCCACCGTGAATTCCAATCACCAAGTGTTTTTGGTTGACTGAAGCTTGTCTGTGGGGGTTCCTACAGTGCTGCTTCTTATGCGATCATTCCTTTGTATTCGCAAGAGCACTTTGCCTTCCTGTGTCCTACTGTGGGAGCATTACAATAAAGCAAGGGGCTGGAGGGAGTGGGCTTGGCGGGGAGCCACTCCACTGGGAGTGGGTCAGCTAATTTTGTTGTAGCTCTGAATAGGATATTACCAGCTCCTCTGGGGAATTAAAAGGTATATTAATGTCTGATCCTCCAGTTAAAATTGTGTCTAAGTATGTAACACTCTAAAAATCTGCCTTGGGCCCTTGATTCAAGTACCACGTCTTCCATTAAGAAGGTGAGATTTATCTCTTTACAGTGTCACAAATCTTCATTTTAAGCTGCGTAGGATCACAAGATAGCAGGCGACAAGTGCGTCACTGAGCTAGGACTGCATACTGCCCTTCTTGAACCCCACACTGTTGGGATTCAAGTAGCAATAAATAACAGGGGGAGGAAAAGCGTGTTTCCCTCCGTAGCTTTTGTAACTTGTGAAAGTTGTTACAGCTGACTAAATTTAGGGTGTTCGCAGCAGTTCATGCTGGAAGTGCTGGTGCTTCAAAAGTGCCAACCATGAAATCTGAAGCACATTTTCTTTCTCTCATTCAGTAATTCATCCATTTTATTTCTATATAGTCACTTCACACTATTATTCATTCAGACAGTAAAATCCACCCATCCCCAAAATTTGATGAGATGTCAATAGGCAAGACCCGTAAATATAAAATTTACTGTCAAAGTTCATGCCAACAGTTGACATGCTAGAGCTCTGACCCTCTATCACAGTGTTTCCCAAAGTTTACCAGTCCATGGCACACCTCACCCTATTGCTACTGGTGATACCTCTTCCCGGTTGCACCAGGCTGGCAACCCACTCTGTTGGCCTCCATGGGCCTCCGAATGGCTTGCAGAAGTGTCCAGGGACTACTTCCTGTTTTTGAAGGCAAACTGGAAGTTATCTCCAAAAACTGGAAGTCATTTCGAGACGCTTCTGCAGGCAGCCAACAGAGTGGGTCGCTCGCCCGGGACCAGTGGCATATTGTGTAGCCCGGTGCGGAGCTCAAAATGTTGCCCCGGAAGTGATGTCACAACCAGAAGTAATATTGGGGGGAAACCTGCCTCCTTCCCCCTCCAGTTCACCACCCACTTGCTTGCCACCTCTCCCCAGCCAGATGCATAGCTAAGGGATCTATCTGCTACTTATGGTCCAAGAAGATTTTATAGCCCTCCTCTCCACAACAAAATCAAATTTAATTAAGTAAATAAATAAAACGTGTGCCCCTTATTGGTTAGAGACACTGTGCTAGGGTAAAAAGAGACGGTTATTGCCCCCTTGCTATATAAGAGGACCACCACTTGAAAAACTGCCTCTTTATCCAGTTAGCAGGAGCAGCTGTATTACAATACATGGAAATGAGAGCTGACTCATAGTAACACCCTATTGGTTCCATGCTGTATCATAATAACATCTCAGTGGCTCTCAGAGCAATCCGTCTCATAGGTCAGTTTTGACTTTAAAAAAATCCACTTTTTGTTCCTTGTGTTGTTTTTGTGTGTTGTTCCTTGTGGCAGTTGTGTTTTTGTTTTCTGGTTAATTGGCCATAACTTTTGATAGAATACAGATATTCTAATGTGGATTGTTTCATTGCATTCTGCATTAAATTACCTTTCCAATGATTTATAACATTGGAAAGGCATTATTCATACATGGTATTATTCATGGTATTATTGGTTTTATTGCTGGTACCAATCAATTGGTATTGATGGTATTATTCATACATACCAAGATTTTCACCAAGATTTCATACCAAGATTTTCACAATTTTGACCACTGGTATCAAGCTCAGCTTATTGCCCCCCTAAAGCTTGTTGCCCAGTACAACTGCTACCCCCTGCACTCCCTTAGCTATGCCACTGCCTGGCATGACCCTGAAGAGGCCTCTCAGTAAAGCTTTGTGGCCAGCACTATGGCTGGGTCATCACCCCTGCCATCTGGAATGGTTTCAATTTGGTGCCAAACAGTCTCAAGGGCAGGCAAGAGGGCCTAGCTCATGACCCACTGCACGTGGGTTTGCAGCTCACCAGTGTGGGTCATGACCTGCACTTTGGGGAAACCCTCTTCTATCAGTTTACCTTGGTCCTTAAAAAGTGAACCTAAGTAAGAAGACCGTACCACCCTCTCAATGCTTCTAAAGTTTGGGCTTCTGTTGCAACAGGAAGAAGCATTGCTGGTTCCTGAGGCTGGATCGGAACGGAGTGAGGCTGCCCAGCTCAACCCAGAAAGTAGGCATCAGTGCAACTGAGACCGAGAAACAATTTTGTTTTAGAAAAGACTTGACTACCACTTCTCTGCTTTAAAGAAGGTATTCCAAGGGGAGCTCAACACAAAACTGTATTCCAAACAATAACCAATTGAAGTCCAAAATGATTTTAAAATGAGTCTCTAGAAGCCCCAAACCAATGATCAGCAACCACAGAACTCAGCAGGGAATGAAACAAGGTGAAGCAGTGGACCCAAAATGGGTTCATCAAGCAGGACAAAAATCATTGTTTTGCATTGCTTCAAAAGACGATGATAGAGGAGGCCAGGAGGGCCTTACAGGGAAGACAGTTCCACAGTCTGAATCCCGTTAGAGATAAAAGCATGCCCCAAGTTGCTGCCAACCTCCCCAGCCATGTTCTTCCTGGATCTGGAATTCTGCCTTTGGAGGCAGGGCTTTTCCACTCCTGAGTCTAGAAGTGGAAGTGAATCACCCTCTTCTCTGCACTCCCTGTAGAGAGAGAGCCAGGCCTCTCTCACAGTTCCCTGATCCCTTCACTCCACTGTCATCATCCTGCCAAGACAGGGCAGATGCACTGCAGAGAACTGACACAGCAAACTGCTGGGGGTGTTTCTTGGTGCAAGCTGGTGAAGCCACTGTTTCAGATCCAGGCGTTCCTGTCAAGGGCTGGCTATGTGGGGAATGAGAGGAATGGAAGGCAGAGCTGCATATGACACCATCACCATCAGGCTGCTGCTCGTTCATGGCAACGCATGATTGCCATGGCTGCTGGAGTGGGGTCCTGCCACATCCCCTGTTCCCACCAGCCCACACTTCAGCTTCTGTCACAAATCCTTCACCTTCCCATCCTGGTTGCTCATCTGTGAAAGGTTCCACTACTAGCCTGCTCCACCAGACTCAGAACTCTGTGTCGGGTCTTCTGGCCCCACACAGTCTCTCACGTCTGCAGAAGCCCCATTGCAGAACTTGGGGCTTTCCCCTGGGAAGGGGACAAAAGGCTCCTTTCCCTGAGAAGACCTCCAGCACCTGCTGGATGCAGCAGTAGCCATTTTGGCGCCGCTACTCCAGCAGGGGCCGGGATGCTTAGGATCAGTACAAGAGCTGGGCAACGAAACCACAAGGAGGAGCTGAGAGCAGAGCCCCTGATGGAGTGCCTTGAACCAAAGAGCTTGTGGGCATTTCCCACCCAGTAAGAAGGGGGCGCCAGTTTGCGGAAGATGGGGGAGAGGAGGCAGTTAGGCCTGCTGGCCCTCCCCTCCTGGGGCACAGAAACACCATTCCACGCAGAGGGCCCCTCTCCAAAGGAATGCACTCGCTCTTTGGGGGACTGGCCGGTGAGTCACAGGCAGGCAGGAGGGAGCTGCCACTCTTCCTGGATAGCCAGACACTGCCAGTTGTTGCAAGGGCAGTCATGCTGTTAAATTAGGTCTAATGAACAAGTAATTGCTTGAGGTATAGTGAAGCATTTCAAAGAAAACAAGGATTCTAATTGATTTGCAATTTGTTTGGCACGGTGGCTTTGTCTGGGACTATTGATTAGGCTTCTGGATTTCACTCTGCATGTGTTTCCCTTTATTAAGGGAATAACAGGTTACTGATTACTTTCCTTCGGGGTTTAATGTAGCGGTTAATGTCGACTTTGTTCTTGTGTCATGTCACAGGCAAGGCAGGAATAATATGCAAGTGGGTGGCCCTTTGCTGAGAAACTCCCCTGCTGCTCAGAGCTGTGAACTCCAAGATGGGCTGAAAAGCAGATCAAGAGAAAGGGTTAGAATAGCAGGACTCACAAGTTACAGTCTGAGTCAGACGAAGCCCGGCTGGCAACTTAGCTTTCCTGCACAGTCAAAGCACACCAGTGGGATGGAACAGCTGGTGGTAGATTTGCACTTGTGGGATTTGGCTGAGGACCTGCACGTGTGTGTGTGTGTGTGTGTGTGTGTGTGTGTGTGTGTGTGTGTGTGCTATATTAGAGTATATTATAGCTACCCAATCAATTACCTTAAAAATCCAGTCAATCAATGAATTGCTTTTTAAAAAATGTTCCCATTGCCAAAACTTCAGCAGAACCCTTGTGTGGAGCTTGCTGAACTGCGACATAATTTGTAATTGAGTAACCAAAGTGACTGCTCCAAAGGAGAAGCTTCCCCCCCCCCTGCAGTATTTGCTTTTCTGAACCCTGCGACAGGGACACAGCATGGGAAAACTGGCTGAAAAAATAAACAAGCGCACTCCTCAGCCCCACTAAGCAAGGTTTGCAGCCTGCCTACATCTATTGATAAAACTGACAGACTCAGTTCAGCACCATAATTGTGGGAGCCCTTCCACATGCCCTGAGAGCAGAGTGCCAAACTTGCTTCATACCGAGGGCCAAAATTAGCATTTGTAGCACCTTCTGAGGGCCAGAAATCACATCATTCAGCAGATGGTGGCTAGAAAGAAGCACACTGCTCTGACACAGAAACTCACTAGCCACAAATGTAGTAGTTGGAAACCTTCAGTCTCAAAAGACTCTGGTATCGTGCTCTGAATGGTGGTTCTGGAACAGCGTCTAGTGTGGCTGAAGAGGCCAATTCGGGAGTGACAATCCCTTCCACACTAGGAGCAAGTGCAGTCTGTCCCTGGTCTGTCTTCCTGGCTATGGGCCTTCCTTCTTTGCCTCTTTGCCTCAGACTGTTGGCCAAGTGTCTATTCAAACTGGGAAAGGCCATGCTGCACAGCCTGCCTCCAAGCAGGCCGCTCAGAGGCCAGGGTTTCCCACTTGTTGAGGTCCACTCCTAAGGCCTTCAGATCCCTCTTGCAGATGTCCTTGTATTGCAGCTGTGGTCTACCTGTAGGGCGCTTTCCTTGCACGAGTTCTCCATAGAGGAGATCCTTTGGGATCCGGCCATCATCCATTCTCACAACATGACTGAGCCAACGCAGGTGTCTCTGTTTCAGCAGTGCATACATGCTAGGGATTCCAGCACGTTCCAGGACTGTGCTGTTTGGAACTTTGTCCTGCCAGGTGATGCTGAGGATGCGTTGGAGGCAGCACATGTGGAAAGTGTTCAGTTTTCTCTCCTGTTGTGAGCAAAGAGTCCATGACTCGCTGCAGTACAGAAGTGTACTCAAGACGCAAGCTCTGTAGACCTGGATCTTGGTTTGTTCCGTCAGCTTCTTGTTGGACCAGAAGAGAAAATGTGCAAACTTGTTTATATTTTCAAGGTATAAGCAAGGATGGGAACTTGAGTCAGGAGACCCGAGTCCGAGTAGTGAAAATCAATGTTTTTCGCTGTCTCGTGAAGACTTGAGTCAACTACATCGATGACTTGGGCATTGAGTCAAGTCTAAGGCCACTTGACTCGGCACTGATTACCCATGTGTGTGCACTGGAGTCTGTCTGTGTCTAATGTGTTTGCTTACTTTATTTGTGGTGTGAAAGACCCCATGGGACCATCGTTCAGACCGGGTGAGCAGCAGGGAAGTTCCAGCCAGGAGGCAGGGAAGGGTTAATGTTTTGCTTTTGCATTGAGTGGGAGGGCAGGAGGCAGGAGCAGGCTGTCTTGCCCATCTCTAAAGGAACTGATGGTCATGGGACTGCCATTGGGCAGTCTGGGTTTTTTTGTTTGGATGAGGTAGAGCAGAAGGAGGAGCCTAACAGGTTTCTTGCCTTAGGATTGACTGGAGAAGCCCAAGGAGGGGTAGGAGGCAGGGAAGCGGGGAGGGGGGGGAGGTGGTTCGTAGCAATCACGCTTTCCAGGGCATGGCTCCTTGTGGTTCTGTTTTTACTTGGGAATCCTTTCCCACTTTCCCAGCTTGTATTCAAACCCTGAGGCTCTGTGGATTCATGCCAGCCAAATAGCTGGTGCAGGTCTGAGGAGGCCCATTGGCTGGCAGGCAGCCAAGCAGGAGATATCTAAGCAAAAAACAACTTCACCTCCCCTGAACTGCCTGGTGGCCCCATGACCGTCGGATGCAGCAGTGCTGGATTGCCCCACCTAGTGGGGAACAGGATTGGGGCTTTGGTGTGTCTGCATCCATTGTAACGGGAGCACCGGACTCTGAACGTGATTAGCCGCAAGCACAGGGCTGCTTGCCTTATGATGAGTGTGGCACAGTGGTATTTATTTCTGAATGTTTTGAATTGCATTCAAGGAAAAGATTATTTAAGGAAGCTCAGGTTGAATGAAGAACACATGCTAAATGAGGGCTTTTGCTCCCATCCATCACAGCAGCCAGAGGTTAAGTGCTGCTAACTTGCCCCCCTTCCCCATTGTCGAGGCCCCTCGCTGAGTGCTCAGGATCATGTGCTGTATCTGTTTCTCTTCACTACCAAAGTCATTAGTTGCAGCAATACACTTTCCTTTGCCACTCACAAATTGTGATTATTACATTCCGCACAATGTATTATACAGTAGTAATCAAATCACTTTTATATAGAAAATGAACTCTTAATGATATCTTGGGTACATAATTTATCTCTTTGGCACGTAGAATTCAGAAGGAAAATGTAGGCTTCTCTATTCATGCAAAAGTAGAAACTTTCTTTCCGTTGTGTTCAATTGTGTTTTATGGCAGACACGAATGCAGCAGGGGCTCTGTGCTTGCACAATGCAAACACACCTGTGCACGGCTCCCTTCTTTTCAGAGGGATCCATGTGAGCTTAATATGCATCTGCAGAAGTCACCTCACTGCATCAAGTTAGAGTGGCTGTTCTCTTTTCCAGCACAAGGAGATTTCATAGAATAGATGCCCTTGTTTGAAAAGTGGAGAGCTGTACTCATTCCTTGGTAATTTTATTGGAGAGGTACAGGGTTACAGACAAGAACTGAGAACAGAGCTGCTACTATGATTCTCTATAAACCAGGAAACATCGGGCTGGCACCTCTGCTCCAGGCGGAATCATGTCACTGCAGACTGTCTTATGCAGAATTTGCAGGTGCTCCCTATAGTCCCAGTACCCTGACAACCCAATCCTATACACACTGGCACAGAGGTAATTCCATGAGGCTTCATCCCAGGTGAGTGTGCATAGAACTGAAGCCCAAAATTACTTCTGGAGGAAAGTGGCACTTGCTGGGACTGTTTCACAAAATGGAAGGCTTGCTTTGGGGGGGGGGGGGGAGTGTTTCAGAACAAGACACCTCTGAGTTGCTCTCTCAACTTACTATTTTCAGTCTTCCAAATCTTCTGAAGTTATTGGGGCTGCAGACATAAGAACAGCCCCACTGGATGAGGCCATAGGCCCATCTAGTCCAGCTTCCTGTATCTCACAGCGGCCCACCAAATGCCCCAGGGAGCACACCAGATAACAAGAAGACCTGCAAGGCATTCTGGGAATTGTAGTTAAGAACATAAGAACAGCCCCACTGGATGAGGCCATAGGCCCGTCTAGTCCAGCTTCCTGTATCTCACAGCGGCCCACCAAATGCCCCAGGGAGCACACCAGATAACAAGGGACCTGCAAGGCCTCCTGGGAATTGTAGTTAAGAACATAAGAACAGCCCCACTGGATCAGGCCCTAGGCCCATCTAGTCCAGCTTCCTGCATCTCACAGCGGCACACCAAATGCCCCAGGGAGCACACCAGATAACAAGAGACCTGCAAGGCCTCCTGGGAATTGTAGTTAAGAACATAAGAACAGCCCCACTGGATCAGGCCATAGGCCCATCTAGTCCAGCTTCCTGTATCTCACAGCGGCCCACCAAATGCCCCAGGGAGCACACCAGATAACAAGAGACCTGCAAGGCCTCCTGGGAATTGTAGTTAAAAACATAAGAACAGCCCCACTGGATCAGGCCATAGGCCCATCTAGTCCAGCTTCCTGTATCTCACAGCGGCCCACCAAATGCCCCAGGGAGCACACCAGATAACAAGAGACCTGCAAGGCTTCCTGGGAATTGTAGTTAAGAACATAAGAACAGCCCCACTGGATCAGGCCATAGGCCCATCTAGTCCAGCTTCCTGCATCTCACAGCGGCCCACCAAATGCCCCAGGGAGCACACCAGAGAACAAGAGACCTGCAAGGCTTCCTGGGAATTGTAGTTAAGAACATAAGAACAGCCCCACTGGATCAGGCCATAGGCCCATCTAGTCCAGCTTCCTGTATCTCACAGTGGCCCACCAAATGCCCCAGGGAGCACACCAGATAACAAGAAGACCTGCAAGGCTTCCTGGGAATTGTAGTTAAGAACATAAGAACAGCCCCACTGGATCAGGCCATAGGCCCATCTAGTCCAGCTTCCTGTATCTCACAGCGGCGCACCAAATGCCCCAGGGAGCACACCAGATAACAAGAGACCTGCAAGGCTTCCTGGGAATTGTAGTTAAGAACATAAGAAGAGCCCCACTGGATCAGGCCATAAGCCCATCTAGTCCAGCTTCCTGTATCTCACAGCGGCCCACCAAATGCCCCAGGGAACACACCAGATAACAAGAAGACCTGCAAGGCTTCCTGGGAATTGTAGTTTAGAACATAAGAACAGCCCCACTGGATGAGGCCATAGGCCCATCTAGTCCAGCTTCCTGTATCTCACAGCGGCGCACCAAATGCCCCAGGGAGCACACCAGATAACAAGAGACCTGCAAGGCTTCCTGGGAATTGTAGTTAAGAACATAAGAACAGCCCCACTGCATCAGGCCATAGGCCCATGTAGTCCAGCTTCCTGTATCTCATAGCGGCCCACCAAATGCCCCAGGGAGCACACCAGATAACAAGAGACCTCATCCTGGTGCCCTCCCTTGCATCTGGCATTCTGACATAACCCATTTCTAAAATCAGGAGGTTGCGCATACACATCATGGCTTGTACCCCGTAATGGATTTTTCCTCCAGAAACTTGTCCAATCCCCTTCTTTAGGCGTCTAGGGTAGATGCCAGCACCACATCCTGTGGCAAGGAGTTCCACAGACCGACCACACGCTGAGTAAAGAAATATTTTCTTTTGTCTGTCCTAACCCGCCCAACACTCAATTTTAGTGGATGTCCCCTGGTTCTGGTATTATGTGAGAGTGTAAAGAGCATCTCTCTATCCATCTGTCCATCTCCTGCATAATTTTGTATGTCTCAATCATGTCCCCCCTCAGGCATCTCTTTTCTAGGCTGAAGAGGCCCAAATGCTGTAGCCTTTCCTCATAAGGAAGGTGCCCCAGCCCCATAATCATCTTAGTCGCTCTCTTTTGCACTTTTTCCATTTCCACTATGTCTTTTTTGAGATGCGGCGACCAGAACTGGACAGAAACTCAAGGACAGAAGTTCAAAGCACATACACTGCCTATTGCAAATCTTTCAGTGTTAGAAATTGGAATGCCAAGTAGTTAACAATGACTTAACATGTTGTCTGCTGCAGTGTCAAAGTAACAAAAAAGCTTGCAGACCCAACAGGCACCCAAGTTCTCTTGACTCCCTATTCTGTCACATTTTTATTCTATGCAGTCACTAACATGGATTTGCCCAGATGCAGGAGAGATTTCCCTTCTTTACTGTTCTTTAAACAAAATGGTGCCTGTGTTTCTGATGGCTTACTATGTGATGACTGCCGGATAGAAGGGAGTCGCTCTTTTCGGGGGTCTTGCACATTGTTCTTGGCCAAGGGCATTGATCGCCTGTGAGCTTGCCCTACTGGCCCCAGCTGCAAAGGCATTCTCTTGGTTGGTCATTCACAGTTCCCCTTCTGTTGGCCATTGTCTGCTACATAAAGCCTCAAGAGGCCGCAGTTATCTACTGAATGCCCCAGTTACCTGGCTTATCTAGTCCTGCTGTGAAGAAAGCAAAAATGAACTGACCACATGGGATTGGTGCATTCTCTTTTAGTATTCATGTGCTTCTGCAAATACCTCTGCTTGAATGTGCTGCCCTTGAAAAGTTTGCCTTATGTGTTTTGCATTGCCAGCAAATTTATTCATTTTCCCCCTCAATATTACTATATTTAAAACAGAATCACCAGAATCCAGCAGCCTCAATGTTTGCATTATAACTCTTACATCATATAGCAGCTGTCTGGATCTCTCACCTGAGATTGTGCACAGATCCCCACACACAGTGGGGATTGTAATGTTATGTGCATAGAGTGAACACTGAACCTGCTGAACGAAGCAACATCTGATAGCCAGATGAGGACACCACTTGTGCCAAGATATAGCCAAACTAGCAAAAGAGACATGTGACCTGTGAGAAGGGATGGCCCACTTTCACCCACTGCCATCACTACAAACATGCCCCCTGCCCTCCCCCCCCAAAAAAAACTGGGCAGAAGAATCCAGCCCTTTCCTCCTCCCTGCATGATCCTTTTTCACAAATTTATCCTGGCTATGGGTGGCAAGAAGAGTTGGGCTGTTCAAAGGGCCTTCTTCAAATGAGTGTCGAGGGCCAGCTGACACCTTATAATCCCCAGTGGAGTCTGCACAAAGCGGCCATTGTGTTGTGTCGTCTCAAAAAGGATATAGTGGAGATGGAAAAGGTGCAGAAGAAAGCAACCAAAATGATTACTGGGCTGAAGCACGTCCCTTACAAGGAAAGGCTACAGTGTTTGAGCCTCTTCAGTCTAGAAAGGAGGCGCCTGAAGGACTTTACCCAGTTTTTAATTAGTCTGTGGAACTCTTTGCCACAGGAAGTAGTGATGGCATCTTGCCTGGATGCCTTTAAGAGGGGATTGGACAAATTTCTGGAGGAAAAGTTCATTACGGGTTACTAGTAGGTATGTGCAGGCTCTTGGTTTTAGAGGCAGGCTGCCTCTGATTGCCAGATGCAGGGGAGGGCACCAGGACACAGGTTGTGTCTGTTGTCTTGTGTGCTTCCTGGGGCATTTGGTGGGCTGCTGAGAGATACAGGAAGCTGGACTAGATGGGCTTTTGGCCTGATCCAGCGGGGTTCTTCTTATGTTCTTACATCCACATTGTGGCAAGGAAGTGTAGAGTGAGCACCTAGACTTGTGGAATGCCTGTCGCAACCACAACCCAAACTAGCTGGATTTTGAAGGTGGGCCAACGTAACCTGTCCCGCTCCCTGCTTGACTGTTTCCTTGCTGGCTTTGTTTGGCTGGTCAAAGGAAATTCAAGAGAGCTTTCCAGGTGGAATTAGCATGCCAAGGAATGAGTTCCTGTTTCTCTTTTCTTCTCGTTCTTCACAATGTGGGCTTTCAAGTTTTGCTTGGTATCAACCAGTGACCTCTTAATAAGAACATAAGAACAGCCCCACTGGATCAGGCCATAGGCCCATCTAGTCCAGCTTCCTGTATCTCACAGCGGCCCACCAAATGCCCCAGGGAGCACACCAGATAATTTCTCTTCAATTTCAGAACCAGTTTATGGACAATAAAACTGGATTTCTAGACTGTTAACAACAGGAGCATACATGTACTTTGTCTCAGTTTTATATTAGGGACAATTATGGGATTTTAGACTACTTTTAGAACCATTTTCTCTCCCCCTCTTTTTTGCTTAAATGTTACATTATCTCCAATTTTCATATCAATAAATATTTCTATTTTAATTGCAGTTGTCTGCCATTTGAGTGTATACGTCTTAACATCAACCTGTGTTGCTCACTTTGCTGTGCTTATGTTACTGATAAGCCCATATTTGGAGGTGGTTTCTAAAATAATTTGGGGCATCCGATGCAATGTGTTGCCTTCTAATGACCTACTTGGCAGGTTTAGAAATGCCCGAAGGAAGAACGATTTTGCAGTTGTGGCCTCAGAGAGGTAGACTCTCTTCCACACATTGTTCTGCATTGTGCTTTTAATCAGGTGCTCAGAGACCAGTATTTTCCCTCATTGTCAGGAAATAAAAAAGGTCTCTCTGAGATCACCTCTTTACAACTTTTGCAGGCAGGTGAATTTGAATTTGTGACCCTTCCAGTTGCTAAATTTCTACATTTGAGCAACTTGAAGCGGGCTAAGTTGCTGGTCCTAAGCAACTTGGAGTAACTGTGTAAGCAAACTGGTGTGTTTTAACCCTTATTTCTTATCTCTCTTTTAATATATACCTTCATACATGACTGTTTGGAGATATTCGTTGTAAAACTATATGCCTAATAAAGGTTTGTTGTATGTTGTATGTTAATTTGGGGCCTCATCATTGAACAGAAACAAGGCTAGTGGTGATTTGCAAACAACCACCATGTTGACAGAGACTGGTGTGCAAGAGAAAATGGGGGAGGGATGGCCCTGTTGCCTGGGGCTTCTGTTACATTAATTCAGTGGTTCCCAAACTGTGAGCAGCGACTTCCCAGGGAGCTGTGGAAACGAGCCAGGGGAGCTTTGGTATCCTTGCAAAAAAGCCACCACCCTCTACAATGTATACTATACAAACTACCTTTCTCAAACTGTGGGTTGGGACCCACTAGGTGGGCCACGAGCCAATTTCAGGTGGATTCCCATTCAATATTTGATTTTTAATATGTTAGACTTGATGCTACCATTTTGGGAAATGTTACCAGATATGTACTTTGAACAGGCTACTAAATATATACTTTTAACTATGATAGTCAATGGAACTTACTCCTGGATAAATGTGGGTAGGATTGCAGCTTAGGATTGTTAAAAATATTCCTGCTTGATGACGTCACTTCTGGTCATAACATCACTTCCGGTGGGTCCTGACAGATTCTCATTCGAAAAAGTGCGTCCTGGTGCTAAAAGTTTGAGGATGATGTATCCACTGATCCAGTGATATAGTCAGTCTACTGATGTATAGGATTGTAGCCCCTAATGGGGAACTGTGGCCAATGTCCCAGTAGGTCAAGGGAGCTGCCAGTCAAAAAAGTTTGGGAACTACTGCGTTAGTGTATTGCAGCATTTCTCATTGAGTGCTCTTAGGAGTCCTGGCACTCCCTGAGCACATTGTATCCCAGCCTGCTGCATGATTCACAGCCTGTCTTTATCGCAATTGTAGCAATTGCTGGGAACTGTGGACTATGCATAAGTAGTGCCACCAATACTGGGCAAAGAATGAGATTTCCTGCCTCATGCAACCTTAGACTCTGTGCTCTTTATAGTCTCTGTGGGACTGTACCCCACAACTCCAGACTTGCACATTGCCTGGCAAATTCCCATGGGAGGCATGTGCAGGAGCAGCCAAACATAGGGCCATCCATTGCACCAACTGAAACAGTTACCCCAGGTTGCAGATGGGGGGGGGCGGGACCCATCTCTGCCTGCCTACTTGCCTCCTCTGCTTCTCCTTCGGTTGGTGGGCCGCTGTGAGATACAGGAAGCTGGACTAGATGGGCCTATGGCCTGATCCAGTGGGGCTGTTCTTAACTACAATTCCCAGGAGGCCTTGCAGGTCTCTTGTTATCTGGTGTGCTCCCTGGGGCATTTGGTGGGCCACTGTGAGATACAGGAAGCTGGACTAGATGGGCCTATGGCCTGATCCAGTGGGGCTGTTCTTATGTTCTTAACTACAATTCCCAGGAAGACTTGCAGGTCTATTGTTATCTGGTGTGCTCCCTGGGGCATTTGGTGGGCCGCTGTGAGATACAGGAAGCTGGACTAGATGGGCCTATGGCCTGATCCAGTAGGGCTGTTCTTATGTTCTTAACTACAATTCCCAGGAAGCCTTGCAGGTCTATTGTTATCTGGTGTGCTCCCTGGGGCATTTGGTGGGCCGCTGTGAGATACAGGAAGCTGGACTAGATGGGCCTATGGCCTGATCCAGTGGGGCTGTTCTTAACTACAATTCCCAGGAGGCCTTGCAGGTCTCTTGTTATCTGGTGTGCTCCCTGGGGCATTTGGTGGGCCGCTGTGAGATACAGGAAGCTGGGCTAGATGGGCCTATGGCCTGACCCAGTGGGGCTGTTCTTATGTTCTTAACTACAATTCCCAGGAGGCCTTGCAGGTCTCTTGTTACCCGGTGTGCTCCCTGGGGCATTTGGTGGGCCGCTGTGAGATACAGGAAGCTGGACTAGATGGGCCTATGGCCTGATCCAGTGGGGCAGTTCTTATGTTCTTAACTACAATTCCCAGGAGGCCTTGCAGGTCTCTTGTTACCCGGTGTGCTCCCTGGGGCATTTGGTGGGCCGCTGTGAGATACAGGAAGCTGGGCTAGATGGGCCATGGCCTGAGCCAGCTGGGCTCTTATGTTCTCCTTCCACTCCATGAATTGGAAATGAAAGGAGACAGAGCAGCTGAGGAAGACAGTGCTGAGCCAAAACCTTGGGGCGCGGGAGGAGCAGAAGCTGGCACGTTGCCGGCTGAGAGGGGCAGCATTTGGCAGGCTGGTTCAAACATCAGGAGGTCTTGGTTTGGCTCTGGTGACATGTACTGTACACAGATTGTGTAGAAGCATGAACTGATATTGCTCTCTCGCTACTTCATATTGGCTTTTTCCCTTAGTTAAAAAATAAATCTCTTATCTTGTTTTTGTTAAAAACAAAGCAAACCCCAAACCCTAATGCCACAGCAAACAAATAAGACAAAGGCATCTTTGTCACATCAGAGGTTCCTATTCTTTTGCAAAATACAAAGTTATGCATCAAGAGCGCCAAATGTACACATTTCAAATGGCCAAGAAAAGCCGGTGTTCTTAATGCCTGTTGAATGCTCAGGTAGACGGCATCAAATGTGAAAGCTGTGCTCAGACTTTTAAAAAGTAAAATAAAAAATAACAAGCTTGTCAGAATAATTGCCAAGAACATACAAGGATTATCCCAAGAAAACTGCAGCGTGCAAAATGAGAATTGCATGTTAGCTAATTGTTAATTTTAGCAATTGCAATGGCTAATTAGTGTGGCACATATTGACTATTAGCAGGATGCCCCAGCACCTGCTTTCCCCAATGAACCGACTTCTTCATTGCTCGTGCAGGAGCCAAATGTGTAATTATTGGCCATCATTGGGGCAATTTTTCAGTGATTCTTTTGTGCGATGTGAATAAAGCATAATGACATATTTTATTAGAGGGCAAATAGCTGTTTGTTAATGGAAATGATTTGGAGCCCAAGAAACTCAGAGGCCAGGAACATGTTTTCAGTATCAGCATGAATTCAAATGTATTCCCTTTTAGCTGTGTAAAAGAAGCATAGAAATCAAATCTAAACTTAGGATAATATATTTAATGGTATGTGCAAACACAGCATTGATTAGCTGCCTCCAGTGGATTCAGCCCTGTGCCATTTGGGGAGTTTCAAAGGCTGCCAAGTCTCCACATTTCTTGTTTAAAAGTCCATTTTCTGGAATGAAGTGTGCGTGAAAGGGGGTTGTGTTCTCCTTTTCGAACCTCCCAAAATCATGTCTATAATTTAAGGAATACTTCATAAAGCATGCATCTTTAGCAAAGAGGGTTATACAACCCCATTATTCCTTAAAAAAGTATATGCTTTCTGTGTGTTTGTGTGTGCCCAGACGTGTATGTCAGGGGTGGTCAAACTTCCTTAATGTAAGAGCCACGTATAATAAACTTTAGATGATTGAGAGCTGCAATATTTAAGAAGCATTTAAATTCTTAAATATATTACCATGAACATTAAACTTATGTTTTAAGAGAATGGACTTTCAGTTTATATCCAGTAAATAATTAGAAAGCTTAAAAATTATTTTAACTGTATATTAATTGTGATGCATAAAGGAGTTCAGTCAACATCTTTCCATGAGCCACACATTATACTGTATGTCAAAGAGCGGCATGTGGTTTGTGAGCCGTGATTTGGCCCCCCTGGTATATATCAATACACAGATCTCCCACTAAATAGATTATTCAGACAACGATAGCAGAAGAGTCAAATAGTCTTGCAGATTAGGTAATGGCATATCCAATTTTTTGGCTACAGAAGATTCTTCTTCTTTGAAATGCAGGGTGGATTATGGTATAGAAATAATAGTAGTTCTTTCAGCAACTGTGGACGATTCTACCACCGTGGTTGCTTCTATATCTTCATCTGTGTCAGAACAATTTATAATTCTACAGCCTGTCAGAGTATGAGATGGTTCTGATGATATGCCCACAATAAGCATTTGCATTTACACCAGCTTTTGCAGTAAAACTAGTGTCACGAAGCTGGTTTGGATGATGTGCTAGTAACCAACTTTCACACAAAGAAAACCTGCTAATGAGAGCATTTTGCTCCCAGAATGCTGAACTCATGTCAAAGAGTCCCTTTTCTTCCATAAGCTGCAATAGTCACAATTTGTCATTTTTCAGTTTGTGGAACGATGATCGCTGGGAATTTATGGAGCTCTGAGGCAACACTGTTCAGTCAAGTAAACATGAGTAGATTTTTTGAGAAAGTCAGCCCTTGACACATCATTGAAACTACCATTTCTTATGCCTGTTTTACACATTAACAAAGATTTAAATGCAGAAACACACGTTAGAAATCAAAATCAATATTTGGGAGATGTGCATTTGATGTTATGACTAAGATACTAAATGACTAAGATACTAATCAAGTTTAGCCCAGTGATGCAGATGGATTAATTATAAGGATGCAAATCAATGTGGTTTGTTTTGTGGAGTTCTTTGACGTGTAATAAATCAGACTGAAGGTTTCGAGACTGAAGGTTGCCAACTATAATAAATCAGACGTTTCCTCTTTTATTGACAATCACTTTTGAACGTGATTTTATTTCAACTGTTGCTTAAACAGATTCAGCACAATCCTGTTGATTTCTGGTCCTGTTAATTTCAAAGGGAGAACAAAGCACAAGTTTAACTCTCTCCCCTTGGAATCGGTTGGGCTTTAACTTTGACTGGATCACACTTGTTTTTATTTCATGTGTGTAAGCACTTTTCACATGTGAGTCAATTTTCTCCTTGTTTGCTGTCACAACAATCCTGTGTGTGCTAGAAAATTGCCAGATGGCAGTTCTGGATGTGTCAATCCCTTCGTATGCCCCTCAATTGATACTGGGCTGGAGTCCAAACTCCTCAAGAGGCTGCTTCCCCCCATATGGGTGTCTTCTTGAATCCCCTTCTGGTCCGTCAGGTGAAGGGGGTCCTGTGCAGAAGTCTTGTCACTGACAGGCCCTCGCTGTGAAATTCCTTTTCCCAAGAGATTTGCCAAAACCTGAACATTTTTCAGAAGTAGGAGTAGGAGTAGAAGGAAACTTGATTGACATAATACTGAATAATATATACAGCATAAGACATAAGTACATAGCAGCCCAATCCTGAGCTGCCCAGAGCACGGGACTGCCACGGTGCCAAAAACGGCTGCCATGGCATCCCTAAGCACACCAGGCAGCCTCCAGCAGCTCCTCGCGGAAAGGGAACTTTCATCCCTGCCCGCTGGGTAAGGGAAGTAGTTCTGCAATGGCAGCTCTTTAGCTGCCACAGAATCAAGGAGTCCCGTGTTGGGCTGCACTGCCGACACAGGGCCCTGGGTCTGGTGCAGCTAAGCTCCACCAGTTCCGTCCCCTCCCCTGCCACGTCTCCTCCTCGCCCTCCCCCTGCCATGGAATGCCTCCTCCCCCACCCCCACTCACCTCTCTGCTGCTTGGCAATCACGGTGTGCTCCCTCTGGCACTGAACCCATGGCAAGGCTCGCAAACATGCCTTACAGCATGTTTGCAACAGTACATGCCAGCAGTGAGCCAGCAGGTGAGGCTCAGGATTGGGCCCCAAGCCAGCTACCTCCCCTGGGGTGCAGAGACAGTGGAATTAACTTCTCGGGACTTTACAAACCAGTTTAAATGGACTGCGATGCTCTCCAGGCCCTCAGGCATCTCGACAGACAAGACAGACCGCACTTGATCCATAGCCAACCAACCAACCATCCATGTATCCTTTCTAAAAATTGATCAAATTATTTCCTACAGGGGTTGTTGGCAACCTTCAGTCTCGGAAGACTATGGTATAGCGCTCTGGATGGTGGTTCTGGCACAGCGTCTAGTGTCTAGCCACACTATTTCCTACAAAGGCCTTGATAAAGATGGCAATATAGCAGCATATGCACCAGTGTTTCCATAGAACCCATTGCACAAGAGCATCGCCTTTCAGCACAAGGAGTCCCATTAAATCTACCATAAACATGGCTGGAGGCAGGCGTTACGCCTTGCCAGTGAATATGCTCGGTGCTCCTAAAGGCATTTTAGAAAGTAAAAAAGAAAGCCAATTGCAACTTTTATGGGGATGTGCGAGTGCAGCAGAGAGCATGTTTTATTTGCTGCACTCCAAAGCTCCTTCTGTTCTATTCCAATAATCTAACCTTGATCATTCAATAAGCCACAACTTGACTTAATGCACCTAATGAATCCATATCAATTCCTTTCAATCAGGCAGCGCAATCCTAACTTGTGCTGGAACAAGCAGGCCGGCAGACCTGTGCTGTATCCACTGCAAGTTTTGGCATGTCTGAGGCTCAGCCTGAGGCAAGGGGAAACTTTTTCCCTTACCCTGGGGAGAGCTGCAGCAGTCCCAATGGGGCTACTTGGATCTGCGCCACCTAAGTTGGTGGTGCAAATCCAAGCAACCCAGAGCTGCCCAGGAATGGATGCTAGATCCACAACCTGCCTAGCCTCCCATGGGAACTTATGCAGGATCCTGGCCCTGCCTTCTGCTCCCCGCCTGCCCTCCCATGGGAACGCCCGCTGCCCTCCCCTCCCCCTGCCCAGAAATGCCTCCCTCCTGTCTCCTCCCAGCCCTCCCCATGCCCACCCAGACACCCACGCCAACCAAGCTTGGTCAGCACAATCTTACTGGGCTCTGTGACTTGTGGTGCAGGGAGGCCAGTGCACATCTGTGCTCTGGCCTACATACCCCAAGTGTGGCGCAAAAGTGCTTTACAGCACTTTCATGACACTCTTCAACTCTCGCAAGGGACTTGTGCTGGCTGAAGGGGCACTCTGGATTGCGCCCTTAATTTTTGATAAGCCTGCCTCTGGACCACCTCCATTAGGTGATCTTTGGGACAGTCACTTCATGTTCAGATGATCATCCACAAGAGTGAAATGCAGCAAAAGGCCCAGAGTGGCCTGAAGATTGCTAAACAAAAGCTCAAGCAGTGGGTTGTCACCCCTTCTGAGTGTGTCACCCAGTGCAGTACACATCAGGTTCACCCCCCCGTGATGCCACCTCAGAGGTCTTGCCCACTCTTGCTCCCTGAGTTCTTTTAGCTGAACGTTCCTAAGACTGAATCTGGGAACTCCGTCTGTGAAGCGTGTGCTCTACTGCTGGGCCGAAGATCCTGGCAGGTTGCAAGGAAACAGGAGAACCATCCAGAAAGGACCAGTTCCCACCACCCATTTTTCTGATCGTATGTAATTATTCCTTTGGCGGACCCAGGGCCTCTGAGAGGAATTTTATCAGGGGGTACAAAGTTTCTTCTGGGACCAAAGGGGGAGCGGGACAATGGGGCAGGCAGAATGGGGGGCAAAATAGGGCAGGGGGAGGGTGCTGACAGCCACGATAGTCTATGGAGCCCAGGTCTACTAGGCTTCTTGATGCAGAGCCCAGGTCTACCCGACCATATGGCGTTGGCAGCTAGATGTAGTAATATGGAAAACCAAACACACTCCTAAGTCTCTTTAAAATCTTTGAAATACAGAAAATCAATTGCAGAAAATTACCATCATCTTATTTCGGCTCACATTAGAATGGACCAAAATGAACTTCTGCAGCAGCTGTAGCCCTGAAGCTGTGCCCTGGAGCTCCCATACACACAATGGGCTATGTCAGAAGGCCAGATGCAAGGGAGGGCACCAGGATGAGGTCTCTTGTTATCTGGTGTGCTCCTTGGGGCATTTGGTGGGCTGCTGTGAGATACAGGAAGCTGGACTAGATGGGCCTATGGCCTGATCCAGTGGAGCTGTTCTTATGTTCTTAAACTACAATTCCCAGGAGGCCTTGCAGGTCTCTTGTTATCTGGTGTGCTCCCTGGGGCATTTGGTGGGCCGCTGTGAGATACAGGAAGCTGGACTAGATGGGCCTATGGCCTGATCCAGTGGGGCTGTTCTTATGTTCTTAAACTACAATTCCCAGGAGGCCTTGCAGGTCTCTTGTTATCTGGTGTGCTCCCTGGGCATTTGGTGGGCCGCTGTGAGATACAGGAAGCTGGACTAGATGGGCCTATGGCCTGATCCAGTGGAGCTGTTCTTATGTTCTTAAACTACAATTCCCAGGAGGCCTTGCAGGTCTCTTGTTATCTGGTGTGCTCCCTGGGCATTTGGTGGGCCGCTGTGAGATACAGGAAGCTGGACTAGATGGGCCTATGGCCTCATCCAGTGGGGCTGTTCTTATGTTCTTAACTACAATTCCTAGGAGGCCTTGCAGGTCTCTTGTTACCTGGTGTGCTCCTTGGGGCATTTGGTGGGCCGCTGTGAGATACAGGAAGCTGGACTAGATGGGCCTATGGCCTGATCCAGTGGGGCTGTTCTTATGTTCTTAAACTACAATTCCTAGGAGGCCTTGCAGGTCTCTTGTTACCTGGTGTGCTCCTTGGGGCATTTGGTGGGCCGCTGTGAGATACAGGAAGCTGGACTAGATGGGCCTATGGCCTGATCCAGTGGGGCTGTTCTTATGTTCTTACTCCTTCATGGTTATGGGATCCACAAGCCAAAGCTTTACTGCAGCAGGCCAGTTCCCCACCAGATTTGGCACTGTGTCAAGGAGGGTCATGGATGCATGCTGGCTTGCAGCAGCAGTTAACATTTCATGCACATGGTGGTGTCCTGGCATCATGCGCAGGCAGCAAGTTCAGGTGAGATAGGAAAATGTCAGATCCCGGGAACTTTCTGGGCCCCCTCCTTTGGCTCTTGGGCCCCTTTCTGACCCTGGGCCTGGGTACAAATTACCCCCCTCTCTTAAGCCCTGGGCGGACCCACTGGATTTATGCACTTTAACAATGAATGGGCCCATGTAGGTCTGCATGTCAAAGACACCAATCCCTTAGTTTTGAAATGTATGCTGGGGGTAAGGGGGAGGGACTGTTTTACCTCGGCTGTGACTGCTGTGCGTGCTGCATTCATTATACATCTCATAAGCCGAGCATTTCGACTGGGTATTTTGGGGCTGTAAACATTGACTTGGCTCCAAAAATGGCCTTGTGCCTTCTGCAAGCAGGAGGGCAGTTTCCACTTCATGCAGCACCCACTGCTGGAAGAGAAACATGAAACTGAGTCCAACAATGCTTCTCCGCTTGTATAAGAGCTTCTGCAACCTCTTTGCAGAAGCCAGAGAACGGCGACAGAACACCTCTATTATCGCACTCAACAAACTCTTGTGCAGCAGATTGCCCAGCCTTTTGCAAAAGAGTGCTAGCTGCTATTTTTCTTCCACTTATGGTTCTTTGGATCCAGCCCTTTGAAAATGACTATGCTGATTCCAAGCATTAAAAAAAAATTATTTACAAACATGAGCAAGGATGAAGAGGCACTTTCTTTCCTCTCCAAGTGCCTAGAGCTTCTCCACTGTTTCAAGATGCAGATATATGTTCAGCATTCAGGTTCACTGTTTGACCCATTAAACTATTATTGACGAATAATTTGTGTGTTTTCCAGTATGGCTGCAGGCAGAATGGGCTCATTTCCCCAAGTTTGAATAAATTTATCCAGTTCAGTGAACCTGTTGTTAAGCTTAGCAAAACGCAGTAGGTGGCTTTAAAGTCCTGTAATTAGCCCATTACATAAAATCTGTACTTTAGATTTTTGCACATTGGTTAATAAGTATAACATGCTTCATATATATAAATAACATTACATTAAATGATGCCGCATAAAAGAATTAAAGGCCAAAGTAGTTAAATAAAATACTTGAAAAGACTTTAAATTAGCATGTTTAATTCCAACTCATTGAACAGCAAAAGACTTGCAGCTTTACTGTAACATTTCCATACGACAACATATAATAAGTGTTGGAGAAGCAGGAATTTGGCCTCCCTGTTTCGTAGATGCCTTCTCTAACCTATGTAGGACTTTGGGTGAATTTGGTCACAAATACAAAACAGTCCAGGAATATTCCAAGAAGTACAGTAAGCTTGATTATGGAAGCAGAATATAATTGTGAAAGCATAATGATCTCTTGCTCAAATATTTTCTCTGTGATTTATTTTAATCTGATGTTTTTATTTTAAAGTATCTTTTAATAAAACAGAAGGTAGGATCAATCATAGGAACTGAAGTACATGTTTTGAACCCTCCATCAGCAGGCTGAAATTCGGTATTTGTGTCGTGTTATTAGATATTCCATATAATTTGAAACTGACAGCATGGTGTTTTCATGGACTGCAAATGTATGCATTTTAAAGCCCAAGACACAATATTTCATCTTAAAACCCACCTTAACTGTGAAGCTTTTGGCACCATGCCCTACCGCCCAATCATAACTGGGATTGTTCTTCCCTCTATGACAGAAGAACACAGTAAATGACCACACAGCGGCATGCTGTGTGTTCTGCCGACAACAATTTTAGGCTCACTGTCGCAAACCTTCAGCAGAGAAGGTAAGCCAGTGTGTGGAATGGGTGGGGATGGAGCGGCCAGGAGGTGAAACAGAAGAGGGTGGGAGTAGAATTCAATAGCATCCATGTGCACCACATCCTAGCCCTGTTCCTTGTCCCTTCTCCCTTATTCTCCTCAAATTTGCACCAGCAAAGTAGCTGGCACAGATTCAAGGAGACCCATTGGGGTGGCTTAGGCTTGCCCTGGGATAAGGGAATAAACGTTTCCTAACCTCAAGGCCTCCAGACTTCCCCCCTGCCAGATACAGTGCATGCCCAATGGGCATGGGAGCATCAGCATGGGGGGGATTTAGTTAGGATTGGGCTGTAAGTTCTCTCCCCCAGTATGCATAACAACACAACCCTTTGCATGTTTCCTCATAAGTAAATTCCATTGAGTTCCTACCAGATAAGTACATATAGGATTGCAGACTAGTCTACATATGAGCAATGGAAGCCACTGCTCATGCTTCCCTAGTGTGCCTGCCTACCTCCATCACCTCTCCTCCTCTGTGGTTTTCCCTTATGCCAGTAGCACTAATGTAAGCCCTGCGGGACAGAGACCTGTCTTGGCAAAGTGCCATTCACACAGATGGCGCTGCTATATCTTATATGAATTAATAGGTATGTGGGAAATTGTTACTGATCTAAAGCAGGTATGAATCATCCAACTTATTTTGAATTGTGTAGTGCATAAAGATTTAGACCTGGAAGATCCCGGTTCAAAGCCCTGCTCAACCATGGAGCTTCCTGGTAACCTTGGACAGTCACTCTCTCTCAACCTCACCTACCTCACAGGTTTTTTGTAAGGATAAAGGAAGGGAGGAACTATGTTGGCACCCTTCAGTCTCGGAAGACTATGGTATCACACTCTGAATGGTGGTTCTGGAACAGTGTCCAATCCAGTGTGTGAAGCCTGGGTAAAGTAGATATGGAGGATAGACTGTTTCCCATGCAGCAAATCCCCCCTCTCCACGTCGCTGAAATGGTCCAATGGAAAGGCAGAGGCCAATACGGTTGGTTCCAGCAGCGTCGCAGGAGTTGCCAGAACGTGACTGTGTTCAGCCATGAACTGCCTCAGGGGCTCCGGCTCCGGATTTTGCCTCGAGGTTGACTCCTGAAGCCTTTTCCGTAACTGGATGTAGCCACAAGGCAGTGGAGGTTTGGGATCAGAGTTTTCCTTCTCTCAGATGAGCTGCCTTCCCAGGCGGACGAGTCCCATCTACCCGGTGGCTGTTTAGTCGCCTCTTACAACAAGTACAGCCAAACTGAGGGCCTGTTCTTGTCCCCTAGCCCCCAGGGGAACTATGTACACTACCCTTAACTCTTTGAAAGAAGGGTCGGAGAAAAATGTGAAAAATAAACAAACATATACAAACTGTAATTAAAATATTTTACAAAACAAATACACACATTATCTTTATTATTTTGGAGAATATTCAAGAGCCAATTGAAACATTATGCAGACTTAGGTGACAGACTGAGGTAGCAGAACTCAGAATTAGACTCCCTCAGACTGTGGGTGCAATGTCATATTTGAGCCATATTTGTGGAGGTATTTCTGTGAAAATGCTCCATTTAAACAGTTTTTCAGTGCTGCTTGTTCATTGGTGCCCTGTTCACACTTGCCTACATGCCTCTTGTGGGGGCAGGAAGTCTGCCTTCTGAGTGCTGAACCAACTGTGTCAGGCAGTGTGATCCCGCCCTCGTTCAAGGTGTAGTTATTTCAGGAAAATCAGGTAAATTAGCCTGATGGAAGCCTGGAAGTCTGAAAATTACATTGATTCCTCCCAGATGAAATAAAAGTCAACCAGGGGCTTTCAAGAACGCTACGACCACTCCTACAATGTTCATCACACATGTCACAGCCTGTAAGGTCTCCCGTATTTCAGATGAGGCCTTTTCTTGGGGAGGGAAGGAAGGAAGTCACAGGGAAGAAATGACCAGGAAGGACCCTGTTTGTTGGGGAAGTCTGCAGGAAGGCATCTAGGGAGGCAGAGCATTCTGGAGACTTCAGAAGGGCCTGGACCATTTTGGTCCTTGTCAGGCTCATTTCAAGTCTAGACTTTTCACTGCTCCCTGTTGGTGTCAGAGGTTGGCCACATCGGGCCCTGGCCAAGGGCTCACACTCCTCAGAGGGTCAACATGAACAGGCCAAACACTGAATCTTCATATGATGGAAATAGAAGGACCTGAGGAGCCAACGAACAGGTGCTGTGGGGATCCCACTGCTGGGCTTCAGAGACAGGCACCATGTCCCCAACTCCATGGTGCTGTCTCTGGTTTCCACAGAGTTGACATAATATGGTCTAAAAGACAGTGATGAGATGCAAACCAGACCTCAGCCAAGGAAATTTCAAGCTGGAATAGGAGACAAGAGACTTGCAGAATTACTGCAAGAGTCTATGAGATGATGTGACCCAACATAGGCCCGTAGGTCATCTTCTTGATACCTGCTCTCTGGCCCTTTAAATTAGATGCAAATTCAATTGACAGTGACAAGGAGTAGGGCCATCTCTGTGGTGGCACTGTGCCTATAAAATGCTTTGTCCAAGGAAGTCTGTCAAGCCTCCATGATACTCACCTTTATGTACTGTATCCCCTAAAACCACACCTGCTATGCCTGACTTTTAATGGACTTTAACTTTTCTTGCTGGCTGGGCTTTTAGCTGATGCATTCATTCTAGCTGCTGTGATGGTTTTATACTTCTGGCTTTGTCTGCTTTGTTGTGTGTTGATTTTATGTTGTTTCCTTTTCATTGTGGGACATTTAGTTTTCATTGAGAAAAATTGGTACAGAAATATATAAAAGAAAATAAAAATAATAAGTAAAGAATGTGTGTGGAACACGACATCAAAACCAAATGCTGCCATTTACACTTTGAGTGCTGGTCACTTCTCCTGCAAGGCATCACACAGAAGACCCTTGCTCACCCACTCTTCAAATCAGCAGCAATGCAAATGACGTGGCCTTCTTTGTCCCCTTGCTAGGCAGATTTCAGGCTTTTACATTTCCCTGCACCTGGGAACTTGCCATCCAATAAAGGAATTGTCACCCTGAGTGTGATGGAAGTTTAAAGGACCAAAACCAGATCCGAAAGGTGCTTTTAGTGCAAAAGAACTGAACTGGAAATGAAAATCTCTCCATTCTCCTGAATTTGAAGCAGAACTGAACCCCCAAATGCAAAAAGTGGTCACCAGTTCAAAATCAGTGGTTTGATCTCCAGGCACTCCAAAGAGGTGGTGAATGAGGGTGCCCCTCTACTCCAGCAATTGATGGGTAAACTTTCTTTCCCAGTGAGACGTCTGAAAAGAGAGGCCCAGGGGGGCTCAGGAGTCCTCCTGGTGCCCTTGCAGAGGTTTGCTGCCCCATAGGCTGTGGTCCAACTACACAGTGTGACAACAGAGTCTTCAACGGAGGTAAGAAGCATCTGGGTTCTCCTGGGCACTGCCTTTCCTCTTTGCAGCTGGGCGACCACCCAACTAAAAGAGGCACTTTCCTGGTTTTTAAATTTTTGTTGCGTGATTTGTAAAGCCCCTTTAAAAATAGACATTTCTTTTTTCCAAATAATAAACATTTTCTCCAGCTGAAGAGTTACCTTTAGATAGATAGCTATCTTTAGAGTTAGAGAGGGATTCTTTATATTTAAGCACATGAGCCAATTCGGAAAAGGAAGCCAACCCTTAACAGGACTGTAGGATAGTTTTTTATAGGATTCTACAGTGTGCAGGGTTTTTAATCAGCTGTCCTTGATTCTAACAAATGAATTGATGAACTAAAATAACTACTGCTACAATAAGAGATCCTTCTAATAATGTTAAACAGACAGTTCATTTATTTATATTAAATTACCTTAAGCACATTATGAATCAAATGAAACACACATAATTCTATCTGAACATAAACCTGCTCATAGGAGACAGATGCAATTAAAATATGCACATTTATATAAACCTATTTTAAATCAGTGGTTAAAGAGTTAACAGATATACCAGATTTGACTTCACTATTGCTTTCTCAACAGTTTTGATAAGCCATGTATTATGGTTTTGCATGAATAGAAATTTTATTTCTGATTCTCGTTTTTGTGAGGAGTTAAGAAATTTTTTTTCTTCTCAAACTGTAAATGACAATTATTTTATTATTTATGTTCTTGCCCTTTGTTACAGTCCTGCCTTCTGCCCAAGTACAACCAAAGCTGATGGTTCTCAGATCATGTAATAATTACTGCTTGATTAGTTACTGCGGTAAATTGGATTTCTGAAAATATGTCTGTATGAATATCTCTTTATGGGAAATACTATGTTGGATCTTGTTTAAGTCATCATAAACCTAGAAAACAAGATCAGTTATAGCTAATGTTGATATATGCAAATATAACTGAGAAAGCAAATTATGAAGGCTTTTAAGAAGGTGAAATAAAAAGAGGGGGGAAAAGAAAGAAAAAAGTCAGACCAACGTTACTACCTCAGTTTCACAGCTAACTTTCTGCTGATAACCAGAATAGAGGCATTGAGGAAAAGGAAGGAGACAGGGAAGGAAGAGGGGAAACATGGTTAATTAGTGCTTCTAAATGAAGTGTATATAAGAAGTTATGCATTACGCATTAATGATCCAGAGGTTTTAACAAAACAAAGCAAAAAAAGAAAGAAAGAAAAAGCTTGAGATCTGTCCCTGCTCAGAGCAGAAACTCTCTGCTCCTGCTGTTATCCATGAAACTCCTTTATTTTCCGCAAGACAAAGGAAACCACTCTAAAGTCCAAGGGACCAGAGCTTGACAACTGCTTGTTTTGTGTCAAGTATTTTGGCAAAAAAAAAAAAAAAAATTAATACAACTTCCCAAAATTTTCCGCGCAATCTGATGGATAGTGTGATTTGAAGTTCTTTGCACATTGTCAGGGAAAGTCAGACTTTTTCCTGGCAATTTAAGTTTTAGAAAGTTAAATGGGGGAGGGAACAAAACAAAACATCAACCCCTAATTAGGCTGTCTGTCATGGCAGAGAACAACTGCCCACTAAGCATGCTGAATTATTAAAATGTATTGATCTGAGGAGCTACATTTAAAATCCTGGAGCGGTTTCAGTGGACAGCCCTTGATTGTACTTGTGTGTCACACACAGCTCTAATTGGAAGGCCCCCGTCATCATCTATACACTCGCTGCCAGGCACACAAGAAATGATCAATGGGGGGAAACAGGGTCAATCGAGCCAGACTGTGAGTAAAATTAAAATAGTCAAATGTCTAAACATTTAGCTGCAAAGAGGAAATCTCTAGACCCACCCACGCTGCATTTGGAGGCAAAGGGAGCTCCAACAACCATTATCCCCACACCTCCAACTAATTTGCAGCCTCTGTACACAATCTCATTTCCACCAAGAAATTGCTATTTCTGCACATTTATTCCTCGCCTCCTTCCCCCCCCCTCCCGAAATGCTTGCTAATTGCTGCAATGGCCATTATAAAGAATAATTTTCGCTGGGTGGAAGAAAAGGGAAGGGAATGAAGAGAACATTTTCAGGTTTTGTTCCTCGGCAGAGGCGCCATTCAGGGCCCTCTGAATGCGTAGCATTTCACTGCGGCATTTATTATGCTGAGAGGTCAAGTATTAACACAGCATCTTGTATGACGCTTTGCATGCTAAGCATTTTGCCTCACAAATTGACCCTTCGGTGTACTTACTGCATAATGCCCTCGAAAGCCCTGCTAAAACACAGGACAATTAGCTAGACTTTGCTCCTGGCCTCACAATGGGGGCACCAATGTAGGTGATTGCATTTGCTGCGAGGCTTTCTTCCCACAAACATTTTTGATACATTAAGGTGCTTTTGAATGGCGCAGTGCCACTCACTTCACACCTTGAATGGCTTTTTCCGGGAGTCCAGGCGGAAAATCGCCGGCCGGAGTTTTAGGGCGAAATGGAGAAGAATTTCAGGCACCGTTCGGTGAAGTGCCAATTAGGGGGATATTATATCATAAAAAGCAGTAATATCCATTCTCAGCCTTGCACAGCAGCCAATACAAAACAGGGTGCGATTTTAAAAGGGGGATGTACAGTTTGAACTCTCGAGGCTGCTACATTTAATTAGAAGTTCAGGGAGGGGGCAGACTTGATGAGGGACACGTGACATGGCAGCCCACCTACCTGAAGTGGCTCAAGAAAGGCCGCAAGAAGTGGCAGCCCCAGAAAAAATTCAGGGGGGGCAAGGCAGGTGCAAAGGGCTTTTCTGGAGAGGGGAACTTCATCCCCTGTGCTCAGTTTCTGAAAGGAAATGGCATATTTCACATTCACGCTGCCATCCTCAACACAAGCAGGAAATTTGTGGGGGAAGAGGAAGGATTTGTCCTCTGAGGAAAAAGAGGAAGCTTTTCTCCTGATGGATTATGCAAAAGGAAAGCGCTGCTTAGTGGGTGGAAAGGGCCTTTCCTGCAAGTCACCACAGGGGTCCAGAAATGGGGGTGCACTGAGGGCAAGTTACTTTTGGGGGGAGTCCTTACCAACCTCTGCTACTGCCTGTTGCCACTCTAGCAAGATACACTCTTTGGCTCCCTTTTGATCAAAGTTTTTCTTTTGACTCCCCCTCCCATGTTAAAAAAATGTAGTTTGAGGTTGCAGAGTGTTTAGCAAAGGAACACTCACCTCAGCCTAAGATTTTTCAAGGAAAAGACAGGGAAGAGGCTACAGACCGGTGTTTCTCCCACTACACAGCCATTCCCTTTAAATCATTGCAAGTCTATGACTTGATGGATTATGGGATTGAGTCACACATTTTGCTGGCATAAAAGTTAGACCTGTTCTTGGAAATAGTTGGAGTGCTGAAACAAAATATGGAATTGGTTTTGCCTGATTGGCTCTAGTTTGGAGGTAGAGCATTGCCACCTTATATGCTGACTCAAGCAGCTTCCTCATGAGGAAGCCAACAACAATGTTGCCCATATGGAGAAAAAGGCAGGATATAAATAAATAAATAAATAAATAAATAAATAAAATTTTGGGATTCAGCACCCCCAAAATATCCTAAATTTGTTCAAACATCCTTGGAAACTAAAAAAAAGTTTTTGTTTTTTGGTTGGTCATGATTTACAGCTGTGGTGCCCAAGCTCGGAACCAGCTTCCCAGAAAGGAAAACTGTCTGCTTCAGAGTGAGCAGTGAAAGCAATTTTATTCTGATGGGTTTGTGTTTTTAAACAGGATCAAATTATCCCGTTGGTTTAATTCAACTTTAAATATCGTATCGTTGGTTTAATTCAACTTTCTACCATTGTTTTACTGGTTTAATACTGTGATTGTTTTTGCATTTTCTTTAGCATATTACTTGGTTTTGTACTGCAATATTTTTTAGATTACAACTGGTTGTTGTTAACCACCGTGGCTCTCTTTTGAGCAGGCAGGATATAAAATAACAACCACCACATGTGTGGAGACAAGACATTGCTAGTCATGCACAACTAACCCAAAAGAGTCTTAACAATTTAGAACTTGCTTTGCACAAGAATCTGTTCTCAATGTCAGGAAAGCCCTTGAGTTCTCCAGTAGTTCACTGGACGGGGAGTACCTGCAATAGTGTGAAAATAGATGGCAAAGGACCAGCAGGTTAGATTATGCAAACAGAGGTGCACAGACCCTCATCTCTCTGCTCTCTGCTCCAGCCAAGGCCGGCGCGTCCATGAGGCCAACTGAAGCAATTGCCCCAGGCAGCAGATTGGAAGGGGAGCCCGTCTTTGTCCTCCTATTTGCCTCCACTGCTTCACCTCCTTCTACTCTCTTGATTGGAAAAGGACAGGGAGGAAGAGGAGATGTGAAGGGTAGTGCTGAGCTTGGACAGTGGAGCGTGGGAGGAGTAGAGGCTGATGCATCATCCTGTGAGGCAGTACTTGGGATGCTGGTTCAGGCCTCAGAGTGGGCTCTGCCTCCAGCCTGCTTCCCAGCCAGCTGCGTCAATCTGGAGACCGAGCAAGAGCAGAGTCAGTGCAGCAGCAGCCCAGCCCAGCCCAGCCCTCCCTCCAGTGCTGCTGTCACAAACAACTGTTCGAAGAAACGGCTGAAGAAACGCTGGCTTCCTCCAGCTATCAAATCAGGAAAGCTTGGCCGTGGCCTCCTCCTTTCCCAAATACCAAGAAGGCTGGGTGGGTGAGAGGGAAAAGGAGGCAGGGACCCATCACCTCTCACCTTTACATCCATTGTCCCTCTTCTTAACTTACCTCTCCATAGGCCTCCGACTGGAAATTGTCTCCTAAGCTAAGAACATAAGAACAGCCCCACTGGATCAGGCCATAGGCCCATCTAGTCCAGCTTCCTGTATCTCACAGCGGCCCACCAAATGCCCCAGGGAGCACACCAGATAACAAGAGGCCTGCAAGGCTTCCTGGGAATTGTAGTTAAGAACATAAGAACAGCCCCACTGGATCAAGCCACAGGCCCATCTAGTCCAGCTTCCTGTATCTCACAGCGGCCCACCAAATGCCCCAGGGAACACACCAGATAACAAGAAGACCTGCAAGGCATTCTGGGAATTGTAGTTAAGAACGTAAGAACAGCCCCACTGGATCAGGCCACAGGCCCATCTAGTCCAGCTTCCTGTATCTCACAGCGGCCCACCAAATGCCCCAGGGAGCACACCAGATAACAAGAAGACCTGCAAGGCATTCTGGGAATTGTAGTTAAGAACATAAGAACAGCCCCACTGGATCAGGCCACAGGCCCATCTAGTCCAGCTTCCTGTATCTCACAGCGGCCCACCAAATGCCCCAGGGAGCACACCAGATAACAAGAGACCTGCAAGGCATTCTGGGAATTGTAGTTAAGAACGTAAGAACAGCCCCACTGGATCAGGCCACAGGCCCATCAAGTCCAGCTTCCTGGATCTCACAGCGGCCCACCAAATGCCCCAGGGAGCACACCAGATAACAAGAGACCTGCAAGGCCTCCTGGGAATTGTAGTTAAGAACGTAAGAACAGCCCCACTGGATCAGGCCATAGGCCCATCTAGTCCAGCTTCCTGCATCTCACAGCGGCCCACCAAATGCCTCAGGGAGCACACCAGATAACAAGAGACCTGCAAGGCTTCCTGGGAATTGTAGTTAAGAACGTAAGAACAGCCCCACTGGATCAGGCCACAGGCCCCTCTAGTCCAGCTTCCTGTATCTCACAGCGGCCCACCAAATGCCCCAGGGAGCACGCCAGATAACAAGAAGACCTGCAAGGCATTCTGGGAATTGTAGTTAAGAACATAAGAACAGCCCCACTGGATCAGGCCACAGGCCCATCTAGTCCAGCTTCCTGTATCTCACAGCAGCCCACCAAATGCCCCAGGGAGCACACCAGATAACAAGAAGACCTGCAAGGCATTCTGGATATTGTAGTTAAGAACATAAGAACAGCCCCACTGGATCAGGCCACAGGCCTATCTAGTCCAGCTTCCTGTATCTCACAGTGGCCCACCAAATGCCCCAGGGAGCACACCAGATAACAAGAAGACCTGCAAGGCATTCTGGATATTGTAGTTAAGAACATAAGAACAGCCCCACTGGATCAGGCCACAGGCCCATCTAGTCCAGCTTCCTGTATCTCACAGCGGCCCACCAAATGCCCCAGGGAGCACACCAGATAACAAGAAGACCTGCAAGGCATTCTGGGAATTGTAGTTAAGAACATAAGAACAGCCCCACTGGATCAGGCCACAGGCCCATCTAGTCCAGCTTCCTGTATCTCACAGCGGCCCACCAAATGCCCCAGAGAGCACTCCAGATAACAAGAGACCTGCAAGGCTTCCTGGGAATTGTAGTTAAGAACATAAGAACAGTCCCACTGGCTCAGGCCATAGGCCCATCTAGTCCAGCTTCCTGCATCTCACAGCGGCCCACCAAATGCCCCAGAGAGCACTCCAGATAACAAGAGACCTGCAAGGCTTCCTGGGAATTGTAGTTAAGAACATAAGAACAGCCCCACTGGATCAGGCCATAGGCCCATCTAGTCCAGCTTCCTGTATCTCACAGCGGCCCACCAAATGCCCAGGGCGCACACCAGATAACAAGAGACCTCATCTTGGTTGGTGGCCAGGAAGCAGAGAGTGGGTGTCAATGGGCAGTTTTCACAATGGAGTGAGGTGAAAAGCGGTGTGCCCCAAGGATCTGTCCTGGGACCGGTGCTCTTCAACCTCTTCATAAATGACCTGGAGACAGGGTTGAGCAGTGAGGTGGCTAAGTTAGCAGATGACACCAAACTTTTCCGAGTGGTGAAGACCAGAAGTGATTGTGAAGAGCTCCAGAAGGATCTTTCCAAACTGACAGACTGGGCAGCAAAATGGCAGATGCGTTTCAATGTAAGTAAGTGTAAAGTCATTGGGGCAAAAAATCAAAACTTCACCTATAGGCTGATGGGTTCTGAGCTCTCTGTGACAGATCAGGAGAGAGATCTTGGGGTGGTGGTGGACAGGTCGATGAAAGTGTCGGAAAGAGTCATGTGGTTGGAAAGCCTTCTGCCTTCTCCAGGCTTCCCCTCCCCCTTTCTGCCTCTCTCTGGTTCTCCAGTCAATTCTAAGGCAAGAACCCTTTTGGGCTCCTCCTTCTGCCCTAACTCATCCAAAGAAAAAATCAGACCAATGATCATCAGTTCCTTCAGAGATGAACAGAAGAGCTCACTCCCACCTCTCCCCCCCCCACTCAATTCAAAAGCAAAACACTAACCCTTCCCTGCCTCCTGGCTGGAACTTCTCTGCTGCTCGCCCAGTCTGAATGATGGCCCCATGAGGTCTTTCACAGTGCAAAAAAAGTAAGTAAACACAGCCAGACACAGACAGACTCAAGACTGCATGTGTAGAGACCGAGTGCCGTTTCCATAGACTCAAGTCAATGCCCGAGTCATCGACGCAGGTGGCTCGAATCATGAACACGTGAAAAACACGTGTTTTGTGACTTGAACTTGAGTCACCTGACTCAAGTTCCCATCCCTGGGATGGAACTGGTGATAGCAATCTCCTTGTAGCAATGCGAGGTTAATTAGCTGCAATATATTTGAAATACACAATATGGAGGACACTGTGTTTGATACAGGCACTCAGCCCAACTGTTTTGGGTTGCGAAGGTTCAGAAATATCTGCCAGAGGGCTTAAGGTCCCCATATCCCAGACCTGGTATGCAGACCTGGAACGCTCTACCCCCAACCAGTTCTCTTCTGACCTTCAGAAGACAAAGAAGGACCTTCCTGCCTGAAAAGCCTTTTGGATTCATAGGGGCTGTTTTTGCTGCTCTGCAAGGTTTTCCCCCTTCCCCTTTCACTTTATGGCTCTTTGCTAGTTGTTTTTATTCCCCTTAATGAATATTGTGATTTTCCTATTGCAAATTTATTGGACTATTATGTATTTTTTTATATATTGTAAACTGCCTTGAGAGCCCATTCAGGTAGGATTCAAAAGACTGGAAAAAAATACTGTACATTCACCCATCAGCTGCCCATCAGTAAGAATGAGAGACAAAATAATGGCATCACAAGCAAATTGCATGGTCCAGATTATTCACTGGCACCAGACAAGGAACACGTGACCCAGAGACCACTTTCATGTCTCCCTGCCCTGGATAGAACTGCCTGTCATATTCTAAAATTCAACCAGAAACACATTTGAAGCAACACTTTGAGAAAACCAAGAGCTGTTTGGGAATAGCAACTTGGGAGCTCTTAGCCCACCTAGGTGTTGTCACATCTTCCTTTAAGCAGTGCTCCTTTCCTTGCTCTATGCCAGGCACAGATTCACTAGGTGTCCTTTTCTTGGCATGGGGGAAGGGTTGTGAGTTTCTTGTTTGCCTGCCATACTGCTGTAAACAGCACAGGAGTCTTACAGGCAAAGAACAGTCAGGACAGAAGACCCAGGCAGGTGGCAACCCCCCACTGAGGATTATTTGTGGAAAGAGAGTATTGCTGTCTAAGCCACCTCCTCCTTGTTCACATTTAATTTATTTAAAATGCTTGTTTGCAGTGATTTTTTTTTTTTTTAAAAAAAGGCCTGATCGGCTCTCCACCCCCCAATTGGTGCAAAGGTGGGTACTTAGTTTACGCTTTATATTTAAATCCTTGAACTGTGCTTGGGGACCATTGTGTCAAGGTAGTCATAATCAATGCACAGGCATGGAAAGGTGCAGCGGGCAGGCCTTCCATCTGTCTAATTATCCAGCTCATTAATCTCCATTTCAGGTGGCCTTAATATTAGCAGAAGGAAAGAATGTCTGTTTCCCACTCGACTGGGGGAGCTGCCATTTGCATAGCCTGCAGTACACACACACACACACACACGTACACACACACACACACACACACAAACATTTCCCTTGAAAGGAAAGGGGGAGCAGTACACAATGTTCCCTCCCCCCACCAACACTCCCGGGCAATGTTGTTTTTTTATTTACAGCTGCGGTTGTGGAAACAAACAAGCTTGCATTGCTATTAAAAATTGGGCGTTCATTAGAGACATTTCTTCGGAATAGCGGTGGTTGCGAGGCAGGCACACTCAGCAGCCAGAGGAGAGCCCTGCCGATTGGAGACGCTGAGGAGCAGCCCTTAGAAATCTCTTGGGAACGTGCCTTTAAATAAGCAAGCTCTGTCTCTTGTGCAGCCCCCTCCACTCACACTCTCCTGGGCTGCGCATTGCAGCTACAGAAACAGGTTACAAGTCATGGTAGGTCTGTACAAGCTCTTGGTTTTAGAGGCAGGCTGCCTCTGATTGCCAGGTGTAGGGGAGGGCACCCGGACACAGGCTGTTTCTTGTCTTGTGTGCCCCTGGGGCATTTGGTGGGCCACTGTGAGGTACAGGAAGCTGGACTAGATGGGCCTTTGGCCTGATCCAGAAGGGCTCTTCTTATGTTCTTATGCTGTTTCCTGCCTAGGCGTTTCCAGGGCAGATTTCTGTGTCTTTAGCAGCAGTGCTGCAGCCAGATATTCAGCAGGTGAAAACCATCACGGCATAAGAACACACGAAGACCCCTTCTGGATCAGTCCAGCTTCCTGCATCTCACAGTGGCCCAGATGCCTCAGGGCCCACAAGACAACAAGAGACCTGCATTTTGTGGCCATTCTCTTGCATCTGGCCTTCTTAGGAAGCCCACTTCTAAAACCAGGAGGTTGCATGCACCCATCATGGCTTTTAAAGTGTGATGAACTTTTCCTCCATCAATCTGTTCAGTCACCTTTTAAAGGCATCTCGGCCAGGTGCCATCTTAACCTTCTACAGATTAATTACACACTGGGTGAAGAAATATTTGCTTCTGTCTGTTCTAACAGTCCTGCTTGTCAGTTTCAGTGAATGTCTCCAGTTCTGGCAAGAGGCGGACCATTCTGGGGACTAGAGATATTGGTTTTCATTCTCTAAAACTGGTCAATTTCAATGTGGCTCTTTCAGAGCTTTATTCTTGGTAAGTCTTCACTGTTACCAAAAAGGGCTGTTATGTTTTAAGGGGAATTATTATATTATCCTTTTGGAAACTTCAGGATCTCAGGCTAGATAACAAGACAGCGCAATGCAAAGAAATTCCTTTTTAGCTTGAAAAGAGACTGGGAGAAAGATAACTTTCAATAGGATTATATTTCTATTGCAAAAACACACAGGTATACATAATGCACATGGAAAATTGATAAGTATATGTTTCTAGTACTTGTGTCTAATGTACCTAGCTTCTGTTGGTTGCATATGCGCAGTATTTGGTGCATCCGAGGAGATCAGGAAAAGAGAAATTTGTAGGGAGGGATTTTAGGGGTCCCTGGTCTGCATAACCCAGTTGCTAACTAAAGATAGGGAAAGAAGGGGAGAAAAGAGGGGGGGGAAGAAGGTTCCAGACGCAGATATAGTTACCTGTCTTGTGGAGCAGTTGGATGGGAGGGGGGAAGAGTCCTATGGAGGACCTCTGCCTTGGAAGGGCAGCCAGAGAGAGAGAGTGAGCACATGGCAGCCTTCTCTTAAAAGGGTTTTTGCTGACCTGGATGCTGACCTGAATGACCCAGATGTGGCCTAGAGCTGTCCTGATGCGCATGCTCACTACACACTGTGGGACAGGTGGAGCATGCAAGAAAAACAGGATGATTAGGAAGTCAGCTATCAGCCATGGCTGACCTCCTGGGAGGGGGGAAGGCAGTTTGCATACGGCACTTAAGAGTGATCAAGCTACAACAATAGGAAGCATCTAAACAATGATTTACATTGATTGAGACAACAATTTGCTCTTTAGATTTTGCTGCTAAAGTCTTTGCTGCTAAAGTCTTTGTTGCTGTGTGCATGGAGAGGTAGAGGTGGTGTAAACTTGTGACTTTTACCAGGGTTTTTGGAAAAGTGTGCTGGGGGAAGTGTGTCCTGTGTTTTGAGGCTTGGCCTGCATGAGTTTTAGTCCATAATACATAACCAGATATAAAAATCACAACTTAAAAGGAAAAAAGGGGATTTTCACGTAACATCACAGCCCAGCTAGTGTGATGTGGCAGTGAATAGAGTTTGACAGGGGAGGACCAGATTGCTGCTCAGTCATTAAGCTCACTGAGTGATATCTTCATCTCCTGGCCAAACACAGAATTATTGTGAGAGTAAAGTAAGATACCATCACAGATGCCTCCGTCATCTGAGAGAGAGGGCTGGATATCAGTGTATTAAATAAATAACTCACAATGTTGAGTTCTTGGAAGGGTTTTATATGGTGCTGTCTTTAAAAAGTCTGTATGAATGCCAAGACTTCATTTTCTTAAGGCCAATTTTATTTTGTTGACCATCCAAACATTGTCAGATTTTATTCCAAAGGAAGCCAGATTGGGCAGTCAGGGTGTTCAAGGTTGATTACAAGACTGTCACTCCAGTGAAGGCCAGCTGACTTCATTCTCACACAGTCTCCTTTGTGGTTGATTGATGCATTGTAAATGGATGAAGTAAGAGTATTGTTGGCAACCTTCAGTCTCGAAAGACTATGGTATCGCGCTCTGAAAAGGTGGTTCTGGAACAGCATCTAGTGTGGCTGAAAAGGCCAATTCGGGAGTGACAATCCCTTCCACACTGGGAGCAAGTGCAGTCTGTCCCTGGTCTGTCTCCCTGGCTATGGGCCTTCCTTCTTTGCCTCTTTGCCTCAGTCTGTTGGCCACGTGTCTCTTCAAACTGGAACAGGCCATGCTGCACAGCCTGCCTCCAAACGGGCCACTCAGAGGCCAGGGTTTCCCACTTGTTGAGGTCCACTCCTTAGGCCTTCAGATCCTCTTGCAGATGTCCTTGTATTGCAGCTGTGGTCTACCTGTAGGGTGCTTTCCTTGCATGAATTCTCCATAGAGGAGATCCTTTGGGATCCGGCCATCATCCATTCTCACGACATCTGATGTGGAGCCATCAAAGACAACAGTGCCCTTCATATCCTTGTGGAAGGATCTGATGATGCTGAGGAGCCTGGGTGGACATCCAATCTTGGGGAGAAACTTGAAGAGGCCATCCCTGCTGACCAGGTCAAAGGCCTTCGTGAGATCTACGAAGGCTATAAAGAGTGGCTGTCATACTGTACACACTATTGAACTTGGATCTTTTAACAACTAAGACATAACTAATATGTGTTAAATCAGCAGTTCCAATTGGAAAGTGAAACTGGAAAGTGAAAATGAGCCACATGTGTGTGTGCACTCGTGAGTAGGCAACTATGGCTCAGTCCAAAGGGCAGGCTGAGAGGAATGCAATGTCACAGAATGGTCCTGATTTGATGAACACAGATCTCAAAAGGAAATTCCCCCTCCAAGCTGACACAGAAAATGTATTCAGCCTATGGAAAGTGAAACTGAGCCACACGTGTGAGTTTACTCATGACTAGACAAGTATGCCTCAACTCTTACTCAAGGCCAGGCAAAGGGGAATGTAAGGTCACCTGAATGATCCCAATCTGATGAATGTGAAGCTCAGTAGACACACAAAAAGGCAGCCCCCCATAGTAAAAAGGCTAAAAACAGAGACTTGAGTGGCTGATAAAACTAAACTTTATTTCTAGATCTTGTAAAGCTTGGTGGGTCCTGACAGAGTGTCATTTTAAAAAGTGGGTCCTGGTGCTAAAAAGTTTGGGAACCACTGCTTGAAACGATCCAGAGTAAGAATTCATTCATAAGAACATGTGAAGTGTTTGCTGGCTGGATCAAACCGTTGCCAAGAACCATTTTTCAAGTTTAATTCAGCTTCAACCTCCAAACCTCTTCGCAACTGTTTGTACTGAATAAGCCTGAACTTTTTCTTGTGTTTCAACACAGTCTATATTCTTTTGGAAAAGTCAGTCTCATGGATACAGTTAGCCTAATTAGAGGCATCTTGAAGTTGTTTGCTCCACTAGTGAGTCAACGCCCCCAAACAAAAAAACAGTCATTCTGTTCTGGTCTCTCTTGTTATAAATTCCCCCAATTTAGCTGAATTCTGGACTTGGAAAAATCAGACCAAGTCTGGTGTGTGTGTGTGTGTGTGTGTGTGTGTGTGTAAGCAGTGTTGGCAACCAGACCCAACACAGTCGAGCAGTTGTCCCAAGAATCCCAGCCTCCAACAGGGCCCAGCTATTCCATAAGATACTGGGCAACCAACGTTGATGGAAAACTGTTGAGGGAATCCTAGCTGAGTGATTTGTCCTAACACTGCGTTCCAGCACACCACCTCACACCAACCTGGTTGGCTGTTTCTTATTGCCGGAAGTCAGCTGCTCAGAGCCAGGTGATACATGAGCTTAAGTACGGGTCCTCAAAGCCCAGGCATCTCTAGTTTCTAAAAAAGCCATCATGAGGGGACAGCAGTGTGGAGCAGAACTGCAATGGGTAGGGAAGGGGCTTAAAACTCTTCCCCTGCATTTTTTCCCTCTGCCAGTCTCTTCCCGCCCACCAGGGCTATTTGCCTGGGAGCAGCTATTTGCATCAAAGAAGATTTGCAAGAAGTTTATGGGAATATGGCAGGGACAGAATATTGAACTCTCTCCCCACATGTAGTGACCCTGTTCTTTAGTGGCACCTCCCCTCTTTGTCATCTGTTTGGGGGAAAAGAGATGATGACCTTCCCCTAAAGCTGGGTTTTTTACACAACATGATATTGATTCTTAATTGCAGAGTTGTGCTTCTTCAGATGTATTGATTATGAAGGCTTCAGCTGCAGACTTTCTGTAATTTGGGGCACAAGCCTAACCAGGCCTACTCAGAAGTAAGCCCTATTTTGTTCAATGGAGCTTACTCTCAGGAAAGTGTGGTTAGGATTGCAGCCTTAGAGCCTTAGATCGAGGCAGCTCCAATCCTGCTTGATTTAGCAGGGTATAAAAATACTTCAGTGTAGTATCTCTCTTATATAACCCATAGGACCAGCTTTAACCCAAACGCAGAGATCACAGCACTAACCCCCATGTGTGGTGCTGTTCACCTTTGGACCTGATCCATGGTGTCAAACAGCCCCACAAGCAGTTGGTCCCTTTCCTCCAACCCCTGCTAAGTGCCATGACTGTCTCCCTGCAGAAACTCAGGATTCTCTAGAGCAGCGTTTCTCAAACTGTGGGTTAGAACGCACTAGATGGCTTGTGAATCAGTGTCAGGTGGGTCCCGATTCATTTCAATGTGTATTTTCTTTTTAATATGTTAGACTTGATACTACCATGGTATGTGACTGCATCTGAGGGAATGTTACAGATCTGTACTTTTAACAGGCTACTATATACGTGTTTTTAACAATGACAGAGCTTTGACAATGGAGCTTACTCCCCGGTAAGTGTGGCTAGGATTGCAGCCTTTGGGATATTTGAGGAATTTTTTTTAAACTGATCGGCAACTGCTTGGGAGTGTTCAGAACATTCTTTAGTTTAAATAAATAAATAAATAAATAAATAAGTAAATAAATAAATAATAATAATAATAATAATAATAATAATAATAATAATAATAATAATAATTATTATTATTATTATTATTATTATTATTACACATAAGAACATAAGAACAGCCCCACTGGATCAGGCCATAGGCCCACCTAGTCCAGCTTCCTGTATCTCACAGTGGCCCACCAAATGCCCCAGGGAGCACACCAGATAACAAGAGACCTCTTCCTGGTGCCCTCCCTTGCATCTGACATAGCCCATTTCTAAAATCAGGAGGTTGCGCATACACATCATGGCTTGTAACCCATAATGGATTTTTCCTCCAGAAACTTGTCCAATCCCCATTTAAAGGCGTCCAGGCCAGACGCCATCACCACAACCTGTGGCAAGGAGTTCCACAGACCAACCACACGCTGAGTAAAGAAATATTTTCTTTTGTCTGTTCTAACTCTCCCAACACTCAATTTTAGTGGATGTCCCCTGGTTCTAGTGTTTTGTGAGAGTATAAAGAGCATCTCTCTATCCACTCTGTCCATCCCCTGCATAATTTTGTATGTCTCAATCATGTCCCCCCTCAGGTGCCTCTTTTCTAGGCTGAAGAGGCCCAAACGCCGTAGCCTTTCCTCATAAGGAAGGTGCCCCAGCCCCGTAATCATCTTAGTTGCTCTCTTTTGCACCTTTTCCATTTCCACTTGTCTTTTTTGAGATGCAGCGACCAGAACTGGACACAATACTCCAGGTGTGGCCTTGCCATAGATTTGAACAACGGCATTATAATATTAGCCGTTTTGTTCTCAATACCTTTTCTAATGATCTCAAGCATAGAATTGGCTTTCTTCACTGCCACCGCACATTGGGTCGACACTTTTATCGACCTGTCCACCATCACCCCAGGATCTCTCTCCTGATCTGTCACAGACAGCTCAGAACCCATCAGCCTATATGTGAAGTTTTGGTTTTTTGCCCCAATGTGCATGACTTTACACTTACTGACATTGAAGTGCATCTGCCATTTTGCTGCCCATTCTGCCAGTCTGGAGAGATCCTTCTGGAGCTCCTCACAATCACTTCTGGTCTTTACCACTCGGAAAAGTTTGGTGTCGTCTGCAAACTTAGCCACTTCACTGCTCAACCCTGTCTCCAGGTCATTTATGAAGAGGTTGAAAAGCACCGGTCCCAGACAGATCCTTGGGGCACACCGCTTTTCACCTCTCTCAATTGTGAAAATTGCCCATTGACACCCACTCTCTGCTTCCTGGCCTCCAACCAGTTCTCAATCCATGAGAGGACCTGTCCTCTAATTCCCTGACTGTGGAGTTTTTTCAGTAGCCTTTGGTGAGGGACCGTGTCAAACACCTTCTGAAAGTCCAGATATATAATGTCTACGGGTTCTCCCACATCCACATGCCTATTGACCTTTTCAAATTATTGACCTATTATTGCCTATTGACCTATTATTATTATTATTATTATTATTATTATTATTATTATTATTATTATTATATACTGTATTTATATATACTTTTCCATGAAAAGTTCAAAGCAAATTACAGAGAAAAATCAAATAACTAATGGCTCTCTCTCCTTAGATATAGATCTCTCTCTCTATATATATATATCTCTCTTATATAAAATTTACATGGTTATCATTTATATATATAAATGATATATCAGCACACACACACACACACACACATATATATATATATATGATATATGATATATTATACATATTAAATATATATATTGTAAACTTTTAATTTACTTACTTACTTACTTATTGGAGGTGTTGAAAATTTTCCTGCTTGATGATGTCATTTCCAGCCATTATATCTCTTCCAGGTTAATGACGTCACTTCTGGTGCATCCTGACAGATTGTCATTCTAAAAAGTGAGTCCTGGTGCTAAAGGGTTTGAGAACCGCTGCTCTAGAGATCCACTTAGACATGATGGGAGATGTGTGCTGGATAAACTGGATATGATACAGCCCTGAGTCAAGGGGGGGGGGGAGATGACACCTCCCTCTACATTCATTAAGGGGATGCTTATTTAACAGAAGCACATGAACTGCACTACTTAAATGCTCCTCCTTTGAAAAATATTCCCTCTTGCAGAAAGGGAATGTGTAAAGGAGATCAACCCAGCATTCTTCCTAACACTATTTCAGTGTGCTGGGGAAAGCTGTTCCTTCTTCTTGTGCTGATGGTAGACATGAGTCCATTCTAGGAGAAACACAGACAAGAAAATGAATACGTTGGCCCTTCAGATGCCGCCAGCCCACCCAGGACGTAAGGTGGCAGCCTCAGCCTCAGGCTATGGACCAGTGGCGGTGGCATCCTGTCCGCATCAGCATTCACCTGAACCCTGTTTGCCTCTGTGGTTCAGAATAGGGCAGCAGAGGGAGGCAAGCGAGGAAGCCACCTGTGGAGGTCAAGGCCTGGCAGGAGGGCGGACACTGACACTTCTCCTTCTGGAGTGGGAGAGCCAGAGGGTGGACATGTGCATAGCTCCCGCCTCTGAGCAGGGGTGGCAGTGACAACTTAGAGGGTGGCCACAAGGCCCATTTTCTTTAGGAAAGGAGATCAAAGAATGAAGGGCTGACAGCAGAAAAACACCCTTTCTTTTACCATCCAGCCTCTCCCTCTCACTCACAGACACACACAGAGGTATTTATATAACACCTCTGGTTTTTTTGATAGTATTTAAGATGGTTTATATGAACATGCTACCAGTTGTGGATGTACCATAAGGTCTGATGGGGCAAAAGCAGAAGGGCCTCGCAGAAGCCTCCTGAAGGCTCAGGTTTCCTGGAAGCACTGTTTATAGCAGTGGTTCCCACACGTTTAGCACCGGGACCCACTTTTTATCTGTCAGAATCTGTCAAGACCCACGGGAAGTGATGTCATGACTGCAAGTGACATCATCAAATAGGAAAATTTTAGGCTGCAATCCTACCTACACTTACTCAGGAGTACATCCCATTGACTATCATTGTTAAAAGATTATGCATAGCTTGTTAAATGTTGTGAGCTTGTTAAAAGTACAGGTCTGGAACATTTCCCCAAAACCACATGCCATGGTAGCATCAAGTCTAATATATTAAAAATAAAGTATTGAAGTGAATGGGGACTCACTTGAAATTTGGCTCGCGACCCAGTTTGAGAAACACTGGGTCATGTGAGAATCTGTGAGCTTCAGATGAGTGGGGGGGGCAGCAGCATTGCGGACCTTTTCCCTGGGCATGGGAGGTATATTTAAACCAGGTTTCCACAATACCCTCCGAATCGTAAATCATAAACCTGGGGAGGTCTTCAAAGTTTCTTCTTCACACACACAGACATCCCTCACCAGCAACTCCACCCTGCCACAAGGGGTACAGCAGCTTGTCACTGCCTGGCATTCCGTCTCCCATCCAGAAAGGCAAACACAGATTCTCCTGCTCAGCTCTTCAGCAGCTCAGCCCCCAGACCACACCTCCTGCCTCACTGTTTTTCTTTCTCCTTCACTCCTAAGTCACAACCCTCCCTAGTCCCCACCTCCCTTCTCCCTTATACAGCCTGATTCTGGGCATCTTTACTTAGAGAATTATGGGATGCTAGAGCTGGAAGGGTCCTTGAAGGTCATTTAGTCAAACCCCCTGCTAAATGTAGGTGTCTACAGTAGCCCTGACAGGGGTTCACCAGCCTCTGCTTGAGAGCCTCCCAGCAAGAGCGAGCCCATAGGAGAAGTTCTGGAGCCCTGCTCTTCCCCTCGACTTCATTTCTGCTCTCAAGAAAACTTCAGCACTCCCTTCCCCAATACTCTGGCCCTGGTAGGAGGCAATGAGTGGATCACTTTACATCTGCCTACTGAGATGGAAACCATACCTTTTAATTCGAATTGCATGGCTAGGAACAGTGGCTTAGCTAAAGGAGATGCAAAGCACTAAGTTTTGCAGTGAGCCCCACTGCAGCATGCAAGCGGCCCCTCCTCTTTGGAGCCGTGGCCTCCCCCTCCCTTTCAGAGCCATTCCAGGCAGTGGAAGCAAAATGGAGCTGTATTCCGCCATTTTGCTTCCACTGCCCAGAATGGCTGTGATGGGGAGGGCAGGGGCCACTTGCATGCCATGGTGAGGCTCCCTGCAAAACTTGGTGCTTTGCACCCCCCTCTACTATGCCACTGGATAGACATGTTTGTTATGTTTTGATGTGTAAAGGTGCTTTGTATGTATTCAGAAGCACTGTGCTTTTGTTTGTGCACCACCCCAATGAACACTCATAAGAACATAAGAACAGCCCCACTGGATCAGGCCATAGGCCCATCTAGTCCAGCTTCCTGTATCTCACAGCGGCCCACCAAATGCCCCAGGGAGCACACCAGATAACAAGAGACCTGCAAGGCCTCCTGGGAATTGTAGTTTAAGAACATAAGAACAGCCCCACTGGATCAGGTCATAGGCCCATCTAGTCCAGCTTCCAGTATCTCACAGCGGCCCACCAAATGCTCCAAGGAGCACACCAGATAACAAGAGACCTCATCCTGGTGCCCTCCCTTGCATCTGGCCTTCTGACATAGCCCATTTCTAAAATCAGGAGGTTGCGCATACACATCATGGCTTGTACTCGAGACAACAGAGCTGGGAGGAAGGGCCATGTTTAGAAGGAGAGGATAAGACCTGCAGTTGTGTGGCAGCAAAGCACCTGTGGTGCAGAGGCTGGACCATCGGAAGGCACCAGAATCACACCTTTCCCCTGGGCTGGGTGTGCCCCCAACTCCAAGCCTGGCCCCTTTCACAGGCGGCGCAGCTTATCCAGGTCTACCCCGTGAAGGGCTGAGGCCGCTGGACCGCGAGCAATGCCACCGCAAACCACAGAGCCTCTGAGGCAGCCCTGCAGTCCCAGCCAGGCCCTGTCCGTGCCCTCGTGCCGCTGGGCCCCTGAGGACTGAAAGTGGGTTCTGCCCTGCCTATGCTGCTTGAAGGTGCACACCAAAGTCCAGCTCACGCCTTCTAACCTGCACCACCTGCCATAAAGTGACAGATGTTAGCAGAAGAAAAAAAAAACCCAAGCCTGTCGGTGAAAAACTGCCCACCACCACCCAATCCTGGTAGGCAGTAAAAAATTCCTACCTGGCCCCAAACAGCTCTGAAAGCTCTGAAAGAGTCATTTTAAAAGAGCAGACCCATACCATAAGAACATAAGAACAGCCCCACTGGATCAGGCCATAGGCCCATCTAGTCCAGCTTCCTGTATCTCACAGTGGCCCACCAAATGCCCCAGGGAGCACATCAGATAACAAGAGACCTCATCCTGGTGCCCTCCCTTGCATCTGGCATTCTGACATAACCCATTTCTAAAATCAGGAGGTTGCGCATACACATCATGGCTTGTACCCCATAATGGATTTTTCCTCCAGGAACTTGTCCAATCCCCTTTTAATGGCGCCCAGGGCAGACGCCATCACCACATCCTGTGGCAAGGAGTTCCACAGACCAACCACACGCTGAGTAAAGAAATATTTTCTTTTGTCTGTCCTAACCCGCCCAACACTCAATTTTAGTGGATGTCCCCTGGTTCTGGTGTTATGTGAGAGTGTAAAGAGCATCTCTCTATCCACTCTGTTCATCCCCTGCATAATTTTGTATGTCTCAATCATGTCCCCCCTCAGGCGTCTCTTTTCTAGGCTGAAGAGGCCCAAACGCCGTAGCCTTTCCTCATAAGGAAGGTGCCCCAGCCCCGTAATCATCTTAGTTGCTCTCTTTTGCACCTTTTCCATTTCCACTATGTCCTTTTTGACATGTGGCGATCAGAACTGGACACAATACTCCAGGTGTGGCCTTACCATCGATTTGTACAACGGCATTATAATATTAGCCATTTTGTTCTCAATACCCTTCCTAATGATACCGAATAAGAGGATGCGAAGGAGAGGCACCACTGGCCATTTTGGAACTAAAATGCTTTTCACTTGCAGTTAAAAACATACATTTTTCACTTATTGATCCTAGATTTCAGTATAGCTGAAAAAAACACAATTTCTCTGTGCTTCACTGATAATCTGCCATTAAAATTGAGTAGAGGGTGAAAGAAGCCTTCCATTCACTGCTTGACAGTTCTGGAATTTCACAGCCCCTGTCAACAACTCCTGCAATCTATTCTGCAAAGTCTGTAGCCCATTGGAACAAATCTGCACATGTGCAAAAGTGAGTAGGGCAGGAGATGGTGAATTCTCAAGCTGTGCAACATTCACACCCCTTTGCAAAAGATGAAATCACTTTTCAGAGTTCGTGGGTATTTTCTCTCACTGCAAGCTGACAAGAATAGACCACTTATACATGATTTGTGTATATGTTATAATTATAAGCCTGGAGGAAAATAAAATTATCACTAACACTTATGAATAACTTCAGGAGATTAAAAACAAAGCAAACACTAATTCCTGGAAATCTGATTCATTCTCTCTCTCTCTCTCTCTCTCTCTCTCTCTCTCTCTCTGAGTGTGTGTGTGTGTGTGTGTGTGTGAAAAAGAGCTGAAGACCTTACAAGCTGAGAATTCAGTATTCTCAATTTTGGTCTTTTGAAAGGAAGAGATCTTCCTGTAGTGTGTATTTTATTTGGTTCCATTATTATACAAACAGGGAACATGTCATATATTTGGGGGAGAGGTGATCCAACAGGACTTACATCTGAGTAAGTGAGCTCAGGAACACATTGTGAAAAGGTTAATATGCCAAAAAAGGGGCACAAACATGTTGTCATCCTGCCTGCCTTGCATGGCCTAAGGGCAGTGGCTGTGTGGGTTGCCTGCCAGTAAGAACATAAGAACATAAAAAGAGCCCTGCTGGATCAGGCCAGAGGCCCATCTAGTCCAGCTTCCTGTATCTCACAGCGGCCCACCAATGGCACAGGGAGCACACAAGACAACAGACACAATCTGTGCCCTGGTGCTCTCCCCTGCGTTTGGCACTCAGAGGCAACCTGCCTCTAAAACCAAGAGCTTGCACAGACCTATTATGACTTGTAACCTGTAATATAACCCGTAGACTTGTAACCAGTCTACCTCCCTGGGCTTCTTTGCATGACCAAGCTGCTTTCCCTGGAGCTATGAGGGATGAGAAGTACCAGCCACTGTGTGGGCTTTGAACTGGACGGCCCTGGAAGGAGGTGTCTAGCCATCTGCAAGCAGGCACTTTCCACTGCCAGAAGGTGTGTTTCAATGATGTAAAGCCCTTTACGGCTGGGTCCACGCAACAGTAGACAGCAGATGGCCATCAAAGCAGGCAAGCCCAAGCAGGGGTAGGAAGGAGGCAGGGAGGAGGGTGGATACAAAGAGGAGGTGGCAGGGTGGGGAAGAGGGCAGATCATGCCCTGGATGGGGATGGGTTTTGCAGCAGTGCCTGCCAAATCCTAACCCCATTCCGAGGTCTGATCCACTTTCCTGATTCAATGCAGACTAACACCAGCCGCAGAGTTGGTGTAGGTCTGAGTTGACCCATGACAGCTGCTGGGGCTTACCCCAAGGAGGCCTTCAGAGGCCAAAATTCTCACTCAGTACACAGCAGAGGGTTGGCACCACTGCACTGCTGTGCAGGGAGTTAGTTAGGATTGGGTTGCAAGTGTGTGAGTAGTCTGAAGAAAATGAGATCAGAAACTGCAGGCGTAGCCAGACTTGCTAGCTGTGTCCTGGGTAAGCCACACAAAATGCAGCACAAAGAGCAATTTAAGGGAGAACTGTGTGAGGAGGCAGGCTGATTCCTTGGGGGCACCGACCCTGTGACAGGTAGTAGCAGCGAGGTTTAGAGAAGGCTAAGCTTGTCCACTAACGGAAGAGATTTTCACAGTCTCCAGAACCAATCTAAATTCTCAGAACCAATCTTAATTCTGCCCAGAATGGCTCCAACAGTGTGGGATGGACTGGTTACACGGCACATTGCTGCACCTGCAATACTTCTCGTGCCAACCCATCAGCAGCTATGCTACTGACTGGCAGATCATAGTCTAGGACTGATTGCATCGGAAACACATGTGTTACCTCATGTGGTAAAGCAGTATTTTTCATCCCTTATACCAGGGGTGCCCAAACCCTGGCCTGGGGGCCAGACCACAGGGAGCCCCCAGTCTCCAATGAGCCTCTGGAGAATTACTAGAGCCCGTGCTGGCCCAACGCAACTGCTCTCAGCATGAGGGCAACTGTTCAACTTCTTGCGTGAGCTGTGGAATGAGGGCTCCCTCCACTACTTGCTGTTTCACGTCTGTGGTGCAGCAGTAGCAGCAAAGAAAAGGCCAACCTTGCTTTGTGCAAGGTCTTTTATAGGCCCTGAGCTATTGCAAGACCTTCATTCATTCATATAAGTTCCATCTCTAATATATTCATTTAAGTAAATTTATGTAAATTTATTTGAATTTGAAATGTAAATTAATTCATTTATCTTCCTGGCCTCCAACACAGAGATGGTTTGGCCCTCCTGCCAGAAAGTTTGGACACCCTGCCTTATACAGAGCTATCCCCAGTAAGCACACCTGACATGATTAAAGTGCCCCATGACTTGGTCACAACTAATGACAAGGCAACATGACAAAAATGGAGGGGGGGGGGAGCCAGCACATTTCACATGTGGGGAAGCCTTTCCACTGTCAGCTGAATCTCATGTTTATGTTGTTAGTATTGCTGCTAAGTCAAGACATTCATTGATAAAGTATTTCAATTAACTATAAAGACTCGCACAGCTAATCAGTTAAAACTGACGTACATTTGGGCTAAATACCTATAATTACAGTTGTTTCACACCTGAGTCCTTGTTATTGATGTTGTGTAACAAGCAGTCCTGATTGCTGACATCAGCCCACTTAATGTGCCTGCATTCATGTCATAATCAGATAAAATCAAATATAGAGTTAATAGTAAAACTTTGAAACCCCAAGGCACTATCTACTGGAAATATCTCCTACACAAGCACCATTGAAATGAATGGAAGCAGTGCTGAGCAGCTCTTGGTTGCCTAGGCCTGCAGCTGCCAATATATTTGTGAGAAAGTTTCATGTATTTTCAATGTCTCCCTGCAGCTACACTACTGGTGGTTTCCATAAGGCTCTCTCTCTCTCTCTCTCTCTCTCTCTGTGTGTGTGTGTGTAAGAGAGAGAAAGAGAGAGAAAGAGCAAGCAAGAAAGTAAGTGCAAGGCTGCAATCCTGTCCATGTTTACCTGGGAGTAAGTTCCATTAACTATAAGATTGACTTAATAGTAGACTTGCATAGACTGACTGAGTAAGTGAATGGGAGAGAGAGCGAGTGCCTTTGAGAAGGAAACTGCACAGCTGCAGAACTGGATTGACTGCAAGACCCTTTTCCTACTTCTGTTATGGTTAGGGCCTTCAATCGCTTCTAGTATTGGTGAAAAAGGGGGTGTTTTTTGTCCACAAGGACATTTTCCTCTTCTTCCTTGCTCTGCATCACCATTTTCCCTGCTCCTCCCTCCCAGGATCCAGGAAAGTTATTTCTCCTTGTTGGTTCAATGTTTGACCAAATTATACAGTACATTTTAATTTGAAGATGAACCATACAGCTATCTGTTTGAGATACATTTGTGGGGAAGGGGCATCTCATCATGACCTATTATATAATTCACATTGTGGGAAGTCTGAATGAAGACCTTCAGATTATTGTATTTATTTATTTGAGAAATGTATATCCCACCTTTCCTATGGCAAAGCAAATGCCCAAGGTGGCTTACAGCGCTCCATAATAAAGTACAAAATATCATCACAGGTAAGAAGCATTAAAAAGATTAATTTTAACATTAAACAGTGTGACATTAAAAACAAAGATTAGGCCATGATGGGTCTTAATATGTATGCAGCATTGCCCTAATTCATTTATTTTGCATATACTTTACAAGGAGTAATCTGCAGCACAAGCTTGGATGTGTCTACTCAGAAGTAACTTCCTTTGAGCCCAGCTCCCTGGGAACTTACTCCCAGGTAAGTGTGCGTAGGATTGCAGCCCTAATGGAAGTCTTATTCCCGAGAACTTGGTATAAAATGTTTCCAGTCATGATTAAATGCAGCTTATTTAACAAAAGCTATTCTGGTATTAATGTGCTGGAGCCTTGGAAAGAGGTTTTTCATTCCCATCCTTCAAACTTCTGCTATTCTATTTGTTCTACTCCTTTTCTGCCTCCAACTCCACACAGCTGCCTTTTGTGCTTTAATGCCTTCCTGCCAACCATTAGCACTAAAATGCATATTCATGCAGCACTGCCTTTTGTATTCGCCTATTTTTGAGTTTTTACTGCATTTGTGTTTATTGGTTATGCTTAATTAAATAAAATGTACAAGGAAGAGGAAAAAAAAACATCGCCGTCATTGAAAGAGATTTCACTTACCCTTTGAAAATGTTTAATAATCTCTACTAACTCTAATTTGTCTGAAGTAATCTTTATGACGTTGGGTCATGTTCGGGGCAAAGCCTTCCTGAATCGCAAGAGCAGGAGGAGTGTTGCTGCCAGCGCAAGGGCACTGTACATGTGGAGCGCCCCTCCCACTGTCATGGGGATCTTGTGTGCTCAGAGCGCACTTTTGTTCACAGAAGAGGCACTCTGGATGTGACCCGTTGGAGATAAGGAAACAATATGTATAATGTAGTGGGACAGTGCGTGACTTACATTCGTTTTTCTATCAGGCATAATTCAGTGGGAGCTAGTGGAGTAAAAAAAGTGTGCACGCGCACGAGCCTGCGTGTGCAGGGGTGTAGCTAGAGGGAGCCCCCTCCCCTTCTGAGCACATGCCTCTGTTTTGCTCCTACCACCTAGAATAGATCTGAAGGGGAGGGGCCCCTTGCACGCTGCAGTGAGGCTCTCTGCCAAACTTAGTGCTTTGCAGCCCCTCTAGCTATGCCACTGAACAGATTTGTTTTGCATTAATGATGGTTGGCAACCTTCAGTCTCGAAAGACTACAGCACCCAGTATTCCCAGGCGGTCTCCCGTCCAAGTACTAACCAGGCCTGACCCTGCTTAGCTTCCAAGATCAGACGAGATTGGGCATGTGCAGGGTAACAGTTGCATTAATGAGCTCCATCTTTAACCTCATAATATCTGTTGAATTTAGCGTTTTTACCATTTATTTGAATTTGTTAAGTAATTGAACAGTAGACTTTGCACATAATTATCTGACAAAAACTGGACAGGCTGCAGAGTACTTGACACTTTGTGTGAGAAAGGACAATCCTGTGAGTTCTGTTGAGGAAACTCCTTGTGAGCAAGTCAGGTTGACTGCTTCAACACAAAGGAAAATCCTTGACAACCAAAGCTTCCAGTTGTGTAAGCTTCCCTTACCAGCTAGAATGCCCTTATTCTAAATATAAGTGCCACGTACATGTATATATGAATCATTTTTCAGTGCACTAGAAATCTAGCAGTATAACTCAGTCTATCTAGGCAAAATTGGAAGTTTGGTTAGAAAACTTGGAAATTAGGAAAAGATATTTAATAAATGTGTACAATTCTGCTTTATGGAGAGGAATACAATGTGCTTTTGAAAGTGTATATCTTTCTTTCAAAATTCTGTCTCTGTCCCAGTTTTTTTTAGATATTCCCATTTTCCTGCCCATTCACATTTTGACTTTCCCCTTTCTACCTCCTTTGATCTCCACAAGCAAAACAGTTCTGCTTCGGTATGTAAAATTTATGTTATTCTTCTAGACACTAAGATACAACTGTGGGTTGATCTGTTGTCACAACTCGTAGCAACAACTACAGTGCATAGTAAGAAATGACAGGCCCAATCTTATTCTTGAAATAAACTTGTGTGTCTCTACATACACCAGTACCCCAAGCCAGCATGACTCAGATAGCACTCAAATGCCAGCACAACTCCACTGGTGGAGAGGCCAAAAGAGGGAGGAGACTGGGGTATGATGTGGGAAGGACATGAAAGGGACAAGGAAGAGCCAACATACACTGGAGATCCAGGATAGTGTCATGATTTGGGGGTTGGACTTTGACCTGCAAGATTCAGGTTTGAATCCTCATTCAGCCCTGAAGCTTCCTGGGTGACTTTGGGCCTAGATTAACTCACAGGGTTGTTGTGAGCACAAAAGGAGGGAAGGAACCATGTATCCCTCCCTGAGCTCCTTGGAGGAAGGGTGGTAAAAATTGTAAAATAAATAAACCAGAGAAAGGACACTTGGTGCACAAAGGGAGCACTTTGCACAAACACCCTCTTGTCTTTCACAACACAAATGGCAAAATATTTGGTTAACGCTTTTCTTCGTAGAATTCTTATTACGGGTATTACAGGTATCCACTCACAAGTACCCAACTGGAACCTTGACCTCACCACCCCAACAGGGAATGGACAATGCACCCCACACAGGTAAGCAGAGGGGAGGAGGGAGTCCCATGGTGCACAGTATTGATGCTGCCTCCCCCTCTCCTGTGTCTACCCTGCCTCACTCCAATCCTCCAGGAGGATCAAATGCGTGTCTGTCAACTCTAGTGCTTTTGGCCATCCCTTCCTCTTGCAACAGCGAAGAGCTGGGCGTGTCTTCCTGTTTTTCAGCTTTCTCAAGGCTCTTCTTGAAAATGTTTGTCCACATTCATCAGAAACCTGTGGGTGTCACTCAGCAGTGACATCAATGGCCTAATGATGTTGTTTATCTGCATGCAGCATATTTCCAGCACCAAACCTGATTGGCTATGCCATGTCACATGACATTGCACAGCAGTCATTGCCAGCTGTGGAGACCTCAGGGGCACCACCAGCAACTTCTGCAGCTTTCCAAGTGCTGGGGGAACAAAATGCCTCTGCACATGTTTAGATGGTTCATGTTCTCAGCCAGCACTCTCACAGCAGTGTGAGAAAGCACAATAGGAAGAGGGAACTGATGGGAACTGTTGTGCTGTGGAGAATTATGGGTCCTTTTAAATAAATATACAAGTAGCACAAACCTGAACCAAGCAGGAACATTTAAAGTAAGAACTACCGTCTTCCAAACAGAAACAGATTTTTCCAAAGGAAGTGATGGAATTCTGGTGCATCTAGTGGGGAGTTACTTGTGCTGAAATGCAGCATCCTGGACACTCTGCACTGCATAAATCTCCACTAGCTTTGAACATCTCATTTTAACAACATTCTGTGCAGAACCTACAGCAGCAGCTGAGAAAGTTTTATGAAGTTCAGTAGCTCTGAAAGTTCATCAACCAAGTGACACACAGCCAATCCTATGCATGTTTACTCAGAAGTAAGTTCCATTGAGTTCAATGGAGCTTACTCCCAGGGAAGTGTGGATAGGATTGCAGCCATAATCAGGTTAAATTTCATTAGCAATGCCTAGTCAGAATAAATAAATGCCTAGTTGCAGTGCCTAGTCAGAATAAATTCTACTTAAAACGAAACATTTCAATTGGTTAAAAATGTGCCTAATTAACTGGGCAATTTTTTTAAAAATGGTTTGGTTGCACCAAGACCTTGTGCGAGTGACTTGCTTGCACTCTGTTCTTGCACACACTGTCTATGCCCTGAAGCAACTCCTGAGCTGAGAGCTGAGAGCTGAGTTGTGAGAGGAACAGGATGAAGCAGCTGTACAGGTAGATGGGAAATGGCTACACAGCAGGTTGAACAGGGGGTAGGACCAGCCCTGGACAGGGTGGGGGGATGGACCAGCAGAAGCCTCCTCCACCAAATCCTATTCCCACGTCCTGGCCTCAGTAGCCCAATGCAGGGCTTCTGGAGTCTGTGTCAGCTAAATGCAGTAGGGGGAGGTGAAGCTTCCTGCAAAACTTAGTGTTCTGCAGTAGTGTCACTAGGATTCGCCCGGTGCAGGAGGCCTGCGCCTCACCCCATGCAGTGGGTGGGGCAACGCCCCAGGTGGTGGGCGTGGTGATGTACCGTCGCCCCACCCCCACTGGATTTTTGGCTGGATTTTTTGTTAAAACACAGATATTTCAGTGTGGTTTGTTTCATTGCATTCTGCATGAAATTACGCGTTGATTGATATATAACATGTTGGTCTTATTCCTCCAGACTTTAATTTTAGTGATTTTCAAAACTTGTAGTCTCTCACACACACACCCGTGTCAACTTACTAACACCTTATTGCAGCAGTTCTCAAACCTTTAGCACTGGGACCCACTTTTTAGAATGACAATCTGTCCAGGACCCATTGGAAGTGATGTCATGGCCAGAAGTGACATCATCAAGCAAATTAAAATAAATAATTATAAATAATTAAATTAAAATAAAAGAAATAATTAAATAAGGGGGAGCCAGTCCTGTTCCACCAAGTGAATCTACTCTGAAGTAAGTCCCATAGTGGTCAATGGGGCTTACTCTCAGGAAAGTGTGGGTAGAATTGCAGCCTGTGAGCCCACTCCTATGCATGTCTACTCTGAAGTAAGTCCCATAGTGGTCAATTGAGTTTACTCTGTAGTCTGCCTGCAATAACAACCTCCCCCCCCCCAAAAAAAAAATCATCAGTGAGATTTCCAGCCCTCCCAGTGCCCAGTTTAAAGTTCTTCTGTTTCAGGCACATCAAGACAAAGACCCTCCTGGCTTTGCAAGTGCAAAATAGAAAACTTCCCCTTACCATTCAAACCTATTTTTTGTCCTTTGGGGGGGGGGGGCTGCCTTATGGAGCTGCCTTATGGAGCAGCTCCATCGGATTGGGACCATTCTGGTGTCCTCAAATTCCCCTTTGCCTGGCCTGACCACCAGCCAAGGCTCGCCTGCCTACTGAGGCTGCTTTGCTTTTCATAGTAAGGCAGCTGGGAGGCAGAGACCTCCTTCTTGGGTGTTTTGGGGGGCTACATTCAATGGATGAGGACCATTCTGGTGTCGTTGGATTCCTCTCAGCCTGCCCTTTCTGACGGACTAGGGCAAGTGCGCCTACTCGTGAGTAAATGCGCGATACGGCTCACTTTCACTTTCCATAGGGATCCATTCATTTTTTCTTTCTTGTTTTTTGGCCATAACTTTTGAAGGAAAGGAGTTGTTTTAATTCTGTTTCTTGCATTGCGTTCCACTGGACATTCCACATCCAATGGCGAATGGCATCATGCAGTAGCTCCTAAATCCGCGATGTTAGCGTGTCACCCCCACAGGGCGCGTCACCCCCCCTGCGTGTCACCTGGTGCGGCCTGCACCTCCTGCACCCCCCCCAGCGACCCCAGTGGTGCTTTGCACCCTCTCTAGCTACTGGATCTATGCCACAGTTCTAAAAAACAAAACATTTCTTTCCCTTCAAAACTATTGTTTCATGCATGTGCCCATTAATAAAAATGGAATAGATGGAGGAAAATTCATCAAATTGTCAGGAATTCTATAATCTGATGAGAGCCGTAATTTCTACAAATGTTGGAATCTTTTATTGAATCCTTTTTCACATCCTGAAAATAATCTTAAAGGTGTTCGAATGGACCAGTCTGCTTAAAAGCAAAGGAGAACATAGGAGGAAACACTAAACCAAGCAAAGATGTCCTATTGCCTCTCTGCATACAGACAGATCAAATAAGAATTCAGTATCTAAAGAATTAATAACCCCAAGTCAAATGTAAACATAAATGCTTTTAATAAATCAATAAATATATACAGAAGCTTAACACTTCCTTGTTTGAAGATTTCTGACCATCTGCTTCAGCCTCAATAAATATCTTCATTTTTATTGACTACTTCCTTCCTTCCTCTGCCTGTTGTACTAGATGTGATACTTGCTAATGGACTAGCTTTCTATTACTAGTGGACGATAGTGAATTTGTGTAAAGAACTCTAATATTATTTCAAGGGTTTTTGTCTGTTTGTTTTGCTTTCCCCTTTTTAACCAGTCTAAAGTATTTCCTTTTATAGCAATGCTTTCAAAAATATAAATTGTGATTATTTTAACACTTGAATATTTAACAATAAAGCACTAAGGTTTTGTTCATCAAAATACAGATGAATCATACGTGTGTGTAAATAGGTGGTGTGCTTTTTTTTTTTTTATGAAGGGGGAGTGAGTGAAAGTGTAGACAGCGGACTGCCTGGAACATGTGTGTAAAATACAAAATCTTGCCATAGTGGATCAAAACAAAAGTGGACCATAGTGGAAAAAACAAAAAACTTTTGCTTCCCTAGGAATCCGTAAGTGAGACAACTGCACTGCTTCCAGTGCTGAATGCCTTAGAGGTTGAAAATTAAATAAGTGCTAAATAATTTGCTTCAGTTAGGCATGGAGATGAATCACAGCATCAGTTTCCAAGAACTAGATACCAAACATGCTGATCTATCCCCAACCAGAAATGCACTCTAGTGAGCATTTGATTTTTAGGCCTTCTCCCCCCCTCCCCCCAAATTACAAGCAGATTAATGAGTCTAAGTACTTTGTCTCTGAAAGCAGAAATTCTTATACTCTCTCTGCAAATTAATCCCATTCCAAAACCCTATTCACTTTTTCCCCAAAAAGGTGACTGTTTAGAAGGGCATTCACAACTGCAAAATAGAAATGTCTGACTTTAATGGGAATGCTAAACAGTAGATGCGGAATTGCCACAGTGAAGATTTTTTTCCCTCTACTTAATTCTTTTGCCCTGTTTCAGGTATTGTCCCAAATTTTTAATAATAATAATAATAATAATAATAATAATAATAATAATAATAATAAACTTTATTTATACCCCGCCCTTCTCCCCAAAGGGACCCATTTTTATGAAAGAACAACACCCTCAAATCGTATCTGATACATTTTTAGTGTTTAAAATAAAATAAAGTTTTTGTTTTTTTAAAAGTAGAAAGAAGGCTGTGTTCTCAGTCTATCAAATGAATTTTCCACATTTGCATTCCATAATGCGCATTCCACAGGAACTGCACATTAATTTTGGTTTTTAGGGGGGAAATGCAATATTAAATTTGATAAATTTAATGATAAATTATCACAAGTATTGTCACATATATTCCAAAATGGATATTAAAACCTTACAACATTGGAGAAGTACTTATATTTCATTGACATGCAACATTTTCAATTTGAGGGGAAAGCAGCACATTGTATTTTTTTAAAAAACCTGTAAAAATCAAGAATTCTTCATTCCCATTTGGACCAAGTGATTTGTACATTATAGGTGATTAAAGTTTGGTATTGGTGTTTCAGTACTCAAAAACATAAAACACACATACTTTATGTAATAGGAGAAAATAATTTAGTGATCATTTTTCCCCATAGAAAAATAAATTGATGGAACTTGTAGCAACTTTACGTTCTCCTAAACCGAGACTTTGGCTGTAGATGAGATAACATGAGGAGAGAATTGAATGTTATTTGGTGGTATTAAGCAGAATGAACATCTGTACCTTAGAAAAAGATACAGTATAGATAAAGCTAATAGATAGCTAGGTCTTAGAAATAGATATAGATGTAGATATCCAAGCATACAATTTCAGTATGTAATACAGAAATAATTGATGTAGTGTAGCACTTCATTGTGTGTAATGCATTCATTAGATTAATTTATCCAAGGACTTGATAGGAAAGGAAAATAATTATCTTGTAAATTTAAAAAGAAAAAGAAAAAACACATGAAATTACTGTTGAATGTACCCTGAAGATCCACTTTCAAACAGCAAATGCAGATAGATAATATACAGCCTGACCCATGGCCCAGTTGATTCTGAAGCTCTTGGATTTGAGCCATTTTTTTCATTAGGACTAACGGCCCAATCCAATGGGCAGCCGAACCCTACAGTGCTGCCGGGCGCAGCAGCACCAAAAGGACTATGGCTGCATCCAGCAACCCTGCCAAGACTGCCAGGGGTCTGCTCGGAGGAAAGGGATGTTTGTCCCCTTTCCCTGAGTAAGGGTGCAGGCCCTGCAGTGGCTTCCTCAATTCGGTGCCAGCGCAGACTGGAGACGCTTTTTCACCCAAAACAGAGGATAGGATTCGCGAAGGAGGCCTCTGCTGGTCCCTTCCCCCTCCAGTACCAATTCCTTCCCCCACCCCAGAATGCCTTACCACCCCCCACTAGTGTTCTTACCTCTGGCAGCTGCACAGCATCCTTCTCCCGACACTGGGCCCAGAGCCAACTGGCTCTGGCCAGTAGCAGCACTCTGTACTCCTAGAGTGCTTTACGGCATGTTTATGATACTCAGTGCTAGCGTGAAGCTCCAGCACTGGCACTACTGGCCCGTAGGACTGGGCTCTTAAATTCCTGTGTGGCAATGCAGCAGTGATGGTGTGAACTACACTGGGGGATTTTTGGCTGCTATAGGTCTCCTTGGGGTAAAGGGGCATTTGTCCCCTTGCCCCAGATAAGCCCCAACAGTTACTATTGGTCAACATGGACCTGTGCCAGCAAAATCACTGGTGCAAATCCGAGTTCATCCATGCAGGCAAACTGGGCCCAGGAAGGGGGCCTGAATATGTCCTGCACCAGCACCACCAGTCCTGCCACCTCCTGGGCCTGATCCACCCACCCCTGAACTGTCACTGCCCCGTTCCACCTTCCTCTGCCCCATTAACCCCCTCCCCCCACTCCTGCACTGGACTTAACATCTCTGTTAGGCCTCCCAACTGCCAGCATCAGTGGGAAGCTGCCTGGACCTTGCACTGTCACAAAGCACTTTACTACAAAGTGTGTTTTTGTTTTTTTTTTGTAATAGAGCACACCAGCAGAATGCACGTTCCACCGGCACAGACTCTCCTTCGGATTGGGTGGTAAATCAACACAGGTAAATCTGACTGCTTTGGACATAAGAAGGATGCACGGAAATTGTCTTATAAGCCTAAATTAGATGACCAGCAAAAAGGAGCCAAATCAGGACTGGTCAACCGCTGATTTTGTTCTTCAGCAAAGGCTTTCAAACCTCCTTTCACTCGTTTTGGAAAGATCCTTTGTGACGCCTCCGGATTTTGAATGGCTAAACTGTTTATTTTCTGACTGGTTTTTGCATCAAGCATGTGGGAAATGTTTACTCTTGGGCTCAGCTCGGAGCAGGCAGCCAGGAAGGTGGCAGAACAGCCAGTGCTGTTGACTGGAGCTAATTAACTGCAACACTCCAGGTCTTGTTCTCATTTTAAGCAGGGACATGACACACAATGCCTTTTTATCGGGCTTTCAATTGATTTTTTTTCTTTTTAGAAACAGATGAGCACTTTGGAGATTCCCCCAAATTCCAGGCAATCTTCTTCTGACAACGTTAATAACTCATGTTCGAGTTTATTTGAAGTTAGAGTGTCATCATTTAAAGTTTGGGAACAAAAAATCTCACTATATGAAAATTGATGGCTGTGTTTCCAAAACCCAGCTAAATGTCTGTTTACTGATGCTGCAAGCAATGTCAGAACTGATTTTTTTGCAAAGCCTGACACCGTACTTTACTAAACAGGCCTCTTTCTTTATCAGCCATTCTCAATCTACCTCGACAAGAGAAATGTAAATCTTTAAGGTCCTCATTGGAACTTTGCCCTCAGAGGAAAAAAAATCCAGGAGACTTCAAGGAATCTGAAGAGAACTTCTGTAGTGCTAATCAGTTTTGCATGGACAATGCTGAGCACTAACATATATAAGCACTAACAAGAGAAAACAAATCTAGAAGGATAAACTAGAAGCTAGGATGCTAGGCGCCCTACAGTGTCTGGGTGCTACATTTGCAGAGTGGTGCCGCTAGGGAGGTATGGGGGGGTGCGGGCCACACTGGGTGACATGCATGGAGGGGGTGACACCCCTACAGGCCAAAATTTTTAAAATTCTGGTTTTTTTCTAATAATGCCATCACATTATATATCATTTGATGCATAATTTCATTCAGAACACAATGAAACAAACTGCGTTGAAATATCTCTATTCTGTCAAAAGTTATAGCAAAAAATCCGCAGAAGCGGGGCCACTCCCACCACCTGAGGTGCTGGCCCCCCACTGCATGGAAGGAGGCCCACCATAGAGGTGATGCACTGGCCTCATGCACCAGATGCCGCAAGCTCTAGTGACACCACTGCATTTGCAAAATATTATAGTGCTTATTCAATTCAATGTTGTACACAGATTTTCTCCCCTCTGTATGGCTGAGTGTGTGTGCCACTGGTGCAGGCTGTCACAAACGTGCCATAACACACATTGCAACCGTGTAGAACAGGGGTTCTCAAACTGTGGGTCAGGATCCAGTAGGTGGGTCGTGAGCCAGTTTTAGGTGGCTCAAGACTCAGAAGGCATGTGCCTCCAGCAGCGGTCCATGGAACCTGGCTGGTGGCGAAGTAAGTTCAAGGGTGTGTTGGGGTAGTTTGGTGGTGGGATAGAATCTAAATCTAATCTAAAGTGGCAGCAACCTCTGTGTGATCTGGAGCCTCGATATGCCCTGTGGCGAGGCAGATCTGTGCTGCTTTAGTGCTGGCTTTGATCTGAGCAGGCCCATCAGTGCCCAGGCAGCAGTGCAGGAGGTAAGTAGGACTTTTCTGTGTCTCCTGGGACTGGCCTGGTTCCCTGCTGGTGTGTGGAATGTAGTGGAGATTGCACTGGCAGCCATAGATCCTACACTCCAGGAGAGGATAGGACTGGGCTGCAAGTCATGGCAAGCTTGGATAATAAAATTTGTATAGAGTAGTAAGAAACCCAGGATAAAAGCAACTGTAGTTCAGGTTTATAAGGTGTGTAGATCAATTCTTAATGCAAACGGATTCCCCTATATTTCTAATAACCAAATTGCACACCATGAGAAGCCCCCCCCCCCCCGTTACGTGAAAATTCCCTTTTTCCTCTTGTGATTTTTATATCTGGATATGTTATTATGGACTAAAATATCATACAGGCCAAGCAAACAGGCCCAATTTCCAAAACCTTGGTAAAAGTCACAAGTTTACCCAACCTCTACCTCTCCATGCACACAGCAACAAAGACTTTAGCAATGCAAAAGTGTCTCCTGATCCAATCACTGTTATGCAAACCCATTAAACCTCAACACACAGGACAATCAAGTCACCACATCCCCATCCCCCAGTCAAGGAGTCTGGAAGAGTAAATTGTTGTCTCAATCACTGTAAATCGTTGCTTATATGTCTCATTGTTGTAACTCAACCACTCTTAAGTACCGTATGCAAACTGCCTTCAGGGGTTGGTCGAGTCCCTCCCCAGGAGGCCAGCCATGGCTGATAGCTGATCATCCTGTTTTTGCATGCTCCACGCGCCCCACTGTGTGTAGTGAGCAAGCGCATCCAGATCAGCTCTAGGCCACATTCAGGTCATTCAGGTCAGCATCCAGGTCAGCAAAAACCCTTTTAAGAGAGGGAGTTTCACCACATGTTCTCTCTCTGGCTGCCCTTCCAAGGCAGAGGGTCCTCCATAGGACTCCCCACCCCTCCCCATCCAACTGCTTTTCAGGACAGGTAACTATATCTGCGTCTGGAACCTTTTCCCTTCTTCCCCCCTTTTTCTCTCCCCTTCTCTACCCATCTTTAGTCAGCAACTGGGTTGGCAGATCAGGGTCCCCTAAAATCCTTCCCTACAACCTATCCTTTTCTGATTTCCTCGGATGCACCAAATACACTCCACACGCAACCACCATGAAAGTTAGGTATACTGGATCCAAGTACTAGGATTCAAGTAGACATATACTTACCATTTTTCCATGTGCGTTATGTATACCTATGTGTTTTTGCAATAAAAATATAATCCTATTGAAAGTTATCTTTCTTCCAGTCTCTTTTCAAGCTAAAAAGGAATTTCTTTGCATTACACTGTCTTGTTATCTAGCCTGCAATCTTGCAGTTTCCAATGAGGGCACTGTAATAATTCCCCTTAAAACATAACAGCCCTTTTTGGTAACACCCCCCCCCCCAGCTCAGGAAAAGAATCCTCAGCCCAAAAGGATACAGATTCTTCAACAAAGAAATGGATCCCTCCTAAGAAATCCTTTCCCTCTTCCTCAGAGTGACATCCTACATGCCTCACCAAGACCCCCTTCTCCATGACAGCAGGGGAGCTGCTTGCCTGAGAGCAGGACATCTTGGTCATGTCCCTGAAAGTTTTGTCTACATACATTTCTGATGCCCCCAGCTTCTCCAGATTAGCTCCAGCCGTGAATTTATCAGGAAGTTGATGACCATTTCTCACTCAAATGTAAGTTTCATCAATCTGACCATATATATATATATAAGATACATATCTGTATATCTATATATATAAGATATCTATCTATCTATCTATACAGAGAGAGAGAGAGAGAGAGAGAGAGAGAGAGAGAATATATATATATATATATATATACACCTTATATTATACTTCATATACTTCATATACCTTTTATATCATCATTTCTACCATTCCTAGTTTCATCAACATTCTAAACTCTTTCCAATACCTAACATAAAAAATGAACATAAGAACATAAGAACAGCCCCACTGGATCAGGCCATAGGCCCATCTAGTCCAGCTTCCTGTATCTCACAGCGGCCCACCAATGTTTTGTTAATACAAATTGCTCTAGTAATTTTTGTCATAATATATAAAGTCCTTCTTATTTATCTTTCCCTTTCTAAAAATCTACCATTTCTACCATTCATTATATTTTTATCTAACATTCAAATTTAACAATTGTGACTATCTGGAGACATCTCCTTTCCCAAAACAATATCAACTATGTAAATCTATATATTTTCATTAATGAAAGTTACTCCAATAAATTTTATCATAATATATAAACCCTTCTTGTAAGGATTCTCTTAATGCCAATCCAAATGCCCTAGAAGAAAGTTTGAACTGTCACTGAGAAAGTTGCCCCATCTGCATGGAGGGTGGTTCTCCATTAATAGCTGACCATGTGATAAGACCAATGTATGAAAGAATTTAGAGCAGTTTCACATTATGTCTATGCTGTGTGGACTGACCCTAAGTGCACTTGAATTCTATGGAATTTCTGAAGTCTCATTGCAGTGTGTGCTAAAATGTGTATGCAAGCCTTGGATCAGCTCTCATTGAAGTCCTTTAATTAAGTAAAGGGCTGATGCTGAATGAGTTGATGGCTTATCTTGCAAGTTATCATCCTGTGTGGGTGCTCCATGCTCTTCCTTCCAGCTCCTATTCTCTCAGGATGACAACTACTACATTATGTTGTTGGCAACCTTCACTCTCCAAAGACTATGGTATCACGCTCTGATTGGTGATTCTGGCTGTGGTCTAGTGGTGGCTGAAAAGGCCGATTCAGGAGTGGCAATCCCTTCCACACTGGGAGCAAGTGCAGTCTGTCCCTGGTCTGTCTCCCTGGCTATGGACCTTCCTTCTTTGCCTCTTTGCCTCAGTCTGTTGGGCAAGTGTCTCTTCAAACTGGGAAAGGCCATGCTGCACAGCCTGCCTCCAAGCAGAACACTCAGAGGCCAAGGTTTCCCATCTGTTGAGGTTCATTCCTAAGGCTTTCAGATCCCTCTTGCAGATGTCCTTGTATTGCAGCTGTGGTCTACCCGTAGGGCGCTTTCCCTGCAAAAGTTCTCCATAGAGGAGATCCTTTGGGATCCGACCATCGCCCATTCTCACTACATGACCGAGCCAACGCAGGCATCTCTGTTTCAGCAGTGCATACATGCTAGGGATTCCAGCTCATTCCAGGACTGTGTTGTTTGGAACTTTCTCCTGCCAGGTGATGCCGAGGATGCGTCGGAGGCAGCACATGTGGAAAGCGTTCAGTTTCTTCTCCTGTTGTGAGCGAAGAGTCCATGACTCGCAGCAGTACAGAAGTGTACTCAGGACGCAAGCTCTGTAGACCTGGATCTTGGTATGTTCCATCAGCTTCTTGTTGGACCAGACTCTCTTTGTGAGTCTGGAAAACGTGGTAGCTGCTCTACCGATGCATTTGTTTAGCTCGATATCGAGAGAAAGAGTGTCAGAGATCGTTGAGCCAAGGTACACAAAGTCATGGACAATCCCCAGCTCGTGCACAGAGATTGCAATGCAGGGAGGTGGGTCCACATCCTGAACCATGACCTGTGTTTTCTTCAGGCTGATTGTCAGTCCAAAGTCTTGGCAGGCATTGCTAAAACGATTCATGAGCTGCTGGAGATCTTTGGCAGAGTGGGTAGTGACAGCTGCATCGTCGGCAAAGAGGAAGTCACGCAGACATTTCAGCTGGACTTTGGATTTTGCTCTCAGTCTAGAGAAGTTGAAGAGCTTTCCGTCTGATCTGGTCCGGAGATAGATGCCTTCTGTTGCAGTTCCAAAGGCCTGCTTCAGCAGGACAGCGAAGAAAATCCCAAACAAGGTCGGTGCGAGAACACAGCCCTGCTTCACTCCGCTTCGGATGTCAAAAGGGTCTGATGAGGAGCCATCAAAGACTACAGTGCCCTTCATGTCCTCGTGGAAAGACCTGATGATGCTGAGGAGCCTGGGTGGACATCCGATCTTGGGGAGAATCTTGAAGAGGCCATCCGTGCTGACCAGGTCAAAAACCTTTGTGAGATCTATGAAGGCTATAAAGAGTGGCTGTCGTTGTTTCTCCTGCAGCTGTCTAAGGGAGAATACCATATTGGTGGTGGACCTGTTGGCTCGGAATCCACACTGCGATTCTGGATAGATGCTCTCTGCAAGTACCTGGAGCCTCTTTAGTGCAACTCGGGCAAACAGCTTTCCTACAATGCTAAGGAGAGAGATGCTGCGGTAGTTGTTGCAGTCACCCCTTTTGCCTTTGTTCTTGTACAGTGTGATGATGTTTGCACCCCTCATGTCCTGTGGTACTCCACTTTCTCTCCAGCAGAGACAGAGGATTTCATGCAGCTCAGTGGCAATGATCTCTTTGCAGCACTTTAGGACTTCAGCAGGGATGCTGTCTTTCCCAGGTGCCTTGCCAGAGGCGAGGGAGTCCAGGGCCACGTGAAGTTCTCCTAGGGTTGGTTCACTGTCAAGCTCCTCCAGCACAGGTAGGCACTTGATGTTGTCCAGTGCTTCCTTGGTTACTGCATTTTCTCGGGAATACAGCTCAGAGTAGTGCTGCACCCAGTGTCCCATCAGCTGCGCCCGATCCTGGACGCAAGCAAAATTAGGGTGCGAGGATTCTCTGCTCTTACCGTTTGACTAGCAGCATGATTGTACTGTCCGTGTAAGATGGCCATGGCTTGCCTCTGATCCTATCTGAGTTTTTCTTCTTCAGGCCTGTGCAACTTGAGAGCCATCAAGCCAAATGCAGCCCCGTCTCATCTGCTGTGACCACTGAGGTGCTCAAAGACCATCCTGTCTTCACTTTCTTCTTGATCAGCTCTCACTCGTCTTCTGGTCCAAACTACTTGTTGAACCCAAATACATGCAATAGTAGCCCCTGGGAAAGTGGTTTCAGCCAGGAAAATGCAGACTGAGGAAAGCACTGAGCACCCTCTCCCCACCTTTGCTCCTGGTTACCCTTACTGAAATGACGCCAGTGGCCCATCAGGCTACTGTTGCTTGCCATTTTCTCTCTGATGCCTGCCTCCTCAATACCTGACATGCTCAGCAGTTAGGTGGAAACAAATCTCAGTTGTGGCCTTGGCCTTGCAGTCTCCTCCCTGACCAGTGCCCATTTACCACTCTCCTCCCACCCTTTCTTTATGAGATGTCCATCTCATTTGATGTAATTATACTTATGGTGTCACATTTAGATCTCTAAGGCTGCAATCTTATGCATACTTTCCTGTGAGTAAAGCCATTCAGCACAATGAGACTTACTTCTGAGTAGATAGGCATAGGATTGGGCCATAAATCAGGTAGTGCAAGCACCAAGTCCTTTACTGACCCTTGGGTTTTCATGGCAGACTGTGAGCGGGCTAGTTTGCCATTGCCTGCCCCAGGCATGTTAAAATCAGGTAGTAGGTAGCCCCTAACAGCAAACTTCATTGTCTCCACCCCATAATAATACCCTGTGAAATTGTGTGTGGTTATTCCAACCTAGACTGCAATCCTATGGACTACTACTTAGAAGTAAGCTTCATTTAACTTTCTTCTGAGTAAAACTGACCTGTGTCTTCTTCTTCCACTCCTTCTTTCCCTTTCCCTTCAAACTCTTTGGGAGAATTGTTCATTGCCACTTCCTCTGGTTTGGTTCTCATAAATAGCTTACAGATGTTGCAGTCTTGCAGAAATCAATGCAGAGCTCCTGATCAGTAATGCAACATTGAGCCTCCCCCCCCCCCCCATATAATGGACTGGGGCATAGCCATGCTGCAGGGAGAAAAATCTGACTGTTACAGAGGTCACATCTGGGAGCTGGAGTGCACAGCCTATAGGGTGCAGTCCTAACCCCTTATGCCAGTGCTTTCCAGCACTGACTTAAGGGCAATGCAGCTCCAAGGTAAGGGAACAAACATTCCCTTACTTTGAGGAGGCCTCCGTGAGTGACACCCAACTGCAGGATGCAGCACACGTCCCATTGGCACTGCTATGCCAGTGCTGGAAAGCACTGACAGAAGGGGTTAGGATGATGCCCATAGATAACTTTTTTTTTTTTTAAAAGGGAATTCATTGGAATTTCTTCAGAGGATAATCAAGTTAAAATCTGTTTGTACTTTTAAAGAGTGACATTAATGCTCCTGCATTGGCATTATGTAGCAAGTGGAGTACTCAGCCTTTAGAGAATGGAGGGAAAATCTTTAAAAAGTAAATTTTTAATGGTCAGGAAATGGAATGAGATTGCAAAATGCTTATTTGGGTGTCCTGCCCTTTCTCGCAAGGTCCTCCTCCCGCAGTCGAAGCCTCACAGCAAACCTGTGAGGTCCCTGCGGCTGAGAGTGGGCCCCAGTTCCGGTTCTGAAGCTCAGCAAGGGTTACAGCTCAGCAGGGCCTGCACTTCGCCACTTCCTTCCTGAGCGCCAGTGAGGTCACCAGCAGTGTCCAATAGTGGCTGTGACAGTGACGTGACTGGCAGGGCTGGTATGTGCAGGTCCACGTTTCCCTCGCAATAACACGTTTGAATTCTGGGAACACGTGTTCTCTCCGTAGCAGAAATGCTGCTTCCAGGGGAAAAGAGGAAGAACGGTGAACACGTGTCCATTTCGGATTTGTGTTTTGGAAGAGCGATCCCGAAGCCCCCTCCCTGGACGGGCGCGGGGTTTTTCTGGAGCCTTTTCCCAGCGCTTGCTGGCTGTCTCTTCAGGGCTTTTGAAATGCATGTCTTTCCTAAGCTGGGCTCACTTCAGCCAGCGCTGTTGGTCCAGCCTGGCCCTTCTCCGCCCATCCCATTAATCGGGATTTGCTCCCCCCTCCGCCGCCCCCCCAGCTGGCGACTCTTCTGACAGCGAAGGAAGTTTTGCTTTAACTGCCTGGAAGTCCGGGCCCTCGGGCGCAGAGCGATCCTGTCGCTGTCAGGACCGTGCCGCGAGTGCGGACGAGAGCACCTTCCCTGCCCGCCAGCCCTGCCTCTCGGCGAGATCCGAGCTGGCCGCGCTCGCCAACGTTGGCGGCTCTGGAAGTCGTCGGGGCGGGGCGGGGGTCTTGCTTTCCGCGGCAGCGCGGGCCTCCTCGCCCGAGAGCCCGCACGCTTCCCCACAAGCCCGCCGGAGAGCGACGAGGCCCCGAGCAAGACCACACAGGGCGCCTCAGAGATGCAAATGGCCCTAATCCCGGGCGCTGCGCGGCCGCCACAAAGCCGCGGAGAAAGGCGGCCCCTTCGCGGCGGCGCGGGCCAGGCTCAGGACGCGGCTGCGGCTCTCTCCGTGGGAAACGCCGGGCGACCCTCCGTGCGCCTGGCACGGCGGAGGGACCCGATCCCAGCCGCTCTGCTCGGAAGCAAGCCGCCTTCGGGGGAACGGAGAGGCGGCAGTTCTCTCGGAAGTTCAGCGCTCTGGTTTCCAAGCAGGAGGCTCGGGGTCTGGGGCGAACTTGACCCCCTGCTCTCCCAAGCGCCGCGAGGGTTCAAAGGCGGGAAGGAGGGATGCTAACACACCAGCCGCCCCGCTTGGAGGAAGTTCCACGGCCTCTGTTTCGAAACAGGCTCCAAGTTGCGGTCCTGCCCGCGCTCCCTTGCCAAGAAGCGCCGCTGATTTCAGGGGGACTCGGTACTTCCAAGGAGGAGGTTTGGACGAGGACGAGACACTCTGAGCTGAATGGGCATCGTTCCCACGTAAATGTGTCCAGTGCGAGAACAAATGCTCAGGCTTTGGCTGAGAAGCTGAGCTTTGAGGGGAGCTGTTGCGAGGATGTAGTTGTGGGAAGCGTTCTGAGGATTAACCCGCTCTCTTGGGAAAAAAGGCGAGATAGAAATTGAAAGATGAGTTAAAAGGTCTGATTTACAGCAGTAATGAGAGGAATCGGGAAGTTGGTTTACCTTCTCATTTCATTACCTCGAGATAAATGGATTTATAACAACTTCGCTTAGTTAGTCTAGTTCCAAATGAGATACAAAATGTTAACGAAGCGAAACCTGACGCTGCTTACTTGGGAAGAAGCCTCATTCAAACGAATCGGATTCATTTCCGATGAGACGTGCCTGAGATCCAGTGTAAACAAGTGTCTGAATCCACTTGGTGCCCATCTCTAGAGCAAGAAGCGAAAACAAATTTCTGCAGGTGCATTGCTATGAATTTCTGCAACAGCCTTTCCTTTTCAAGGAGCCCCACGTTAGTCACGTGCGAAAGTTTCGTCTGAACAGTGTCACGTGTGAATACTGCTTTGGGGCGGCGGCGCATAGAAAGAGCAAGAGAATTCAACCTCCTGCAGCCCTGCTGGTGGATCCTACAGGATGTCGCCTTCCTGTCTGAAACTCTCCTGAGCCGCTGCCTCAGCGTGCCACGTGTGAAGACAGAAACGTAGCGTTCGATGAGTGTGTAACTCTAACACGTTTCAAAAGCTCAGGGACGAGGGATACGTCGGAATGTCGCCCATAAGAAGCTCCTTGCTGAAATCTCTCCGAGTAATGCGGGGAGGGAGGGGGAGGGAGGGGGGATCGAGAAAGGCTTGTCCGAGTCGTGTTCTTCAGCATCCCAAGCAACACGGGGGTGATCCAGGCCCCCTTTCCCATCCATGAGAGTTTTGTCTCTGGCTTGAAGGGGCACACCTCATAAGAACACAAGAACAGCCCCACTGGATCAGGCCATAGGCCCGTCTAGTCCAGCTTCCTGTCTCTCACAGCGGCCCACCAAATGCCCCAGGGAGCACACCAGATAACAAGAGACCTCATCCTGGTGCCCTCCCCTACATCTGGCATTCTGACTTAACCCATTCCTAAAATCAGGAGGTTGCGCATACACATCATGGCTTGTACCCCATTATGGATTTTTCCTCCAGAAACTTGTCCAATCCCCTTTTAAAGGCATCCAGGTCAGATGCCGTCTGCCTATCCTGTGGCAAGGAGTTCCACAGACCAACCACACGCTGAGTAAAGAAATATTTTCTTTTGTCTGTCCTAACTCTCCCAACACTCGATTTTAGTGGATGTCCTCCGGTTCTGGTGTTATGTGAGAGTGTAAAGAGCATCTCTCTATCCACTTTATCCTTCCCTCGACTTCATAAGAACCTAAGAACAGCCCCACTGGATCAGGCCATAGGCCCATCTAGTCCAGCTTCCTGTATCTCACAGCGGCCCACCAAATTCCCCAATTCGACCTCGCAGTCGAGGCCCTCAGCAATGGCCCTCTCCCCTCTGCAGCAAGGCCCATTCCAAAATGTTTCATGCCCCATAACTGCCCCATGGAGTCTCCAGCCGCTCCCTACCGCCCCAAGTCCATGAAGCCTGTGCAGGCCTGTTGCATTTGACATGCCTCGAGATCTGATGCATATACAGCAGGGAGGCAGCGCAATAAGAACTTTTAGGCGGGGGCAGAATTCTCAGCTTTTGTCACCCGCCAAAGTCACCCCCCCCCGCGTGACTGGAGGACATTTAGGGCGCAGCCTGGTATTTTCGAGGGTCTCCTGGTCAGCCCGAGGCGCGAAAGGAGTTTGCCTGGCGAGATAGCAGTAGCGCTTCTTGCCTGCGCTTCCCGCAGACTTCGCTGACTTTAATTCCGAGGCTCAAAGAGCTTTAATGTCTCTGCAGGGAGACTTGATCCTACCCATGTTTACTTCAAAGTAAACCCCACGGATTCCAGCACTGCCAAAAGGCGCAACCCAGCCTGGCTGGGCGAGCTGGATCTTTCTCAGCGGCCCCTTCAGAAAGATGTAAGTTCTGCACTTAAGTGCAAGTGCTGGACTTCGGCTGGATCGTGCCCTGAGCTCCGGGAACAATCTCGCATCCGCGCGTCCTCTGAGGTTTGGTCTAAGCAGCCAGCTCTACTCATTTGCTTCCAAAGCCGGAAGTTTCATCAGGACTCCGTCCGCAGCAGCCTAATTTTTAAGCTGTTTCGGTTCTTAAAGTATTGCGCTGTTTGTATATTGTATTTAAATCGTTTTACATATAAAAGTTTCCATTGATCTGGTTTGCCAATCCAGATGCAGGCAGGAAGACCCCGCGCGGAGAAAGAGGAAGGGACGAGTTACAGTCCAGTCCTACGCATGTCTACCCAAAAGTAAACCGCACTGAGTTCAACGGGGCTTACTCCCAGGAAAGTGTGTAAATGATTTCAGTCTCACTCGCTTCGCCTCCTCCAGGTCAGCGATTGTGTAGATGACCACATGCAATTAATCAATGTTCAATACGTTAATTGCTTAATTTGTTCACTGCACGAAAGAAAGAAAGAAAGAAATAATAATAAAAGCTTCTTCAAATATGTTAGAAGCAGGAAACCCGCCAGAGAAGCGGTTGGCCCTCTGGATGGTGAGGGAGGGAAAGGGGAGATAAAAGGAGACTTAGAGATGGCAGAGAAATTAAATGAGTTCTTTGCATCTGTCTTCACGGCAGAAGACCTCGGGCAGATACCGCTGCCCGAACGGCCCCTCCTGACCGAGGAGTTAAGTCAGATAGAGGTTAAAAGAGAAGATGTTTCAGACCTCATTGATAAATTAAAGATCAATAAGTCACCGGGCCCTGATGGCATCCACCCAAGGGTTATTAAGGAATTGAAGAATGAAGTTGCAGATCTCTTGACTAAGGTATGCAACTTGTCCCTCAAAACGGCCATGGTGCCAGAAGATTGGAGGATAGCAAATGTCACGCCTATTTTTAAAAAGGGAAAGAGGGGGGACCCGGGAAACTATAGGCGGGTCAGCCTAACATCCATACCAGGTAAGATGATGGAATGCCTCATCAAAGATAGGATCTCAAAACACATAGACGAACAGGCCTTGCTGAGGGAGAGTCAGCATGGCTTCTGTAAGGGTAAGTCTTGCCTCACGAACCTTATAGAATTCTTTGAAAAGGTCAATAGGCATGTGGATGTGGGAGAATCCGTGGACATTATATATCTGGACTTTCAGAAGGCGTTTGACACGGTCCCTCACCAAAGGCTACTGAAAAAACTCCACATTCAGGGAATCAGAGGACAGGTCCTCTCAAGGATTGAGAACTGGTTGGAGGTCAGGAAGCAGAGAGTGGGTGTCAATGGGCAATTTTCACAATGGAGAGAGGTGGCTAAGTTTGCAGAGGACACCAAACTTTTCCGAGTGGTGAAGACCAGAAGTGATTGTGAGGAGCTCCAGAAGGATCTCTCCAGACTGGCAGAATGGGCAGCAAAATGGCAGATGCGCTTCAATGTCAGTAAGTGTAAAGTCATGCACATTGGGGCAAAAAATCAAAACTTTAGATATAGGCTGATGGGTTCTGAGCTGTCTGTGACAGATCAGGAGAGAGATCTTGGGGTGGTGGTGGACAGGTCGATGCAAGTGTCGACCCAATGTGCAGCGGCAGTGAAGAAGGCCAATTCTATGCTTGGGATCATTAGGAAAGGTATTGAGAACAAAACGGCTAGTATTATAATGCCGTTGTACAAATCTATGGTAAGGCCACACCTGGAGTATTATGTCCAGTTCTGGTCGCCGCATCTCAAAAAAGACATAGTGGAAATGGAAAAGGTGCAAAAGAGAGCGACTAAGATGATTACGGGGCTGGGGCACCTTCCTTATGAGGAAAGGCTACGGCGTTTGGGCCTCTTCAGCCTAGAAAAGAGATGCCTGAGGGGGGACATGATTGAGACATACAAAATTATGCAGGGGATGGACAGAGTGGATAGGGAGATGCACTTTACACTCTCACATAATACCAGAACCAGGGAAAATCCACTAAAATTGAGTGTTGGGCGGGTTAGGACAGACAAAAGAAAATATTTCTTTACTCAGCGTGTGGTTGGTCTGTGGAACTCCTTGCCACAGGATGTGGTGCTGGCGTCTAGCCTAGACGCCTTTAAAAGGGGATTGGACAAGTTTCTGGAGGAAAAATCCATTACGGGGTACAAGCCATGATGTGTATGCGCAACCTCCTGATTTTAGAAATGGGTTATGTCAGAATGCCAGATGCAAGGGAGGGCACCAGGATGAGGTCTCTTGTTATCTGGTGTGCTCCCTGGGGCATTTGGTGGGCCGCTGTGAGAGACAGGAAGCTGGACTAGATGGGCCTATGGCCTGATCCAGTGGGGCTGTTCTTAGAAAGAAAGAAAGAAAGAAAGAAAGAAAGAAAGAAAGAAAGAAAGAAAGAAAGAAAGAAAGAAAGAAAGAAAGAAAGAAAGAAAGAAAGAAAGAAAGAAAGAAAGAAAGGGAAGTTTTAATAACTTTTTTCACAGGAGACATTCCCTGCGTGGAAGTTCCTTTATTGCCCATGACCAAGTTCCTTCTAAACAAGATTGATGCACACAGCATGTGTAGAAGTTCCATTTAATCTGATGGACGGCCAGAGTTGTAGCTGGAGCATATTTTAGGTCACAGTGTTACCCTTTCTGACCTAGTCATAGAAATAAACCTGTCATTTCTACCTTAGTGCGTTTTACTTCGCTGCCAAGAACGTGATTCTGACTCGAAACTACCAGGAAGAACGCCCTCTGAGGTCTAATACAGAAAAACCATTCCGTGTCCATGACTAGAGCGGTGGTTTTCGTTGGAATTTCATTTTTTCCCCCATTTATGATTTGTTTGTCTGGGTTATTACTAACGATCGTGTCTTTTCCTGAAATCTCACCTGTTCGGGTCTGGAGATCATCTCATGTCTCTTTGAACTCTGGGACGATCAAAACCACAGTTAGGTTATATGGTCAAAGACCATTTAGAAGACACTATACACCTGGAGCCTCCTAAAGCACTGTGATTAATGTGTTTAAGGTCAAAGGTGGACCCCTCTATGCAAACCCAATCCCCAATTCAATCCCTGGCAGCACCTCCAGTTTAGCATCAGGTGACAGGGCCTCGCCAGCAGGGCCTATTAGAGGAATTTTATCAGGGGGCACAGAGTTTCTTCTGGGCCCCTTCCCAAAGGGGGGGCAATGGGAGCAGGCAGACCAGGGGGGACAAAATAGGGCAGGGGGAGGGTGCTGACAGCCACAATAGTCTTTGGAGCCCAGGGCTACTAGGCTTCTTGATGGACAGCCCAGGTCTACCTGACCATGTGGCATTGGCAGCTAGATAAAGTAATATTGAAAACCAAACACGATCCTAAGTTTCTCTAAAATCTTTGAAATATAGAAAATCAACTGCAGAAAATTACCATCATTATATTTAGGCTCTTATTAGAATGGACCAAAATGAACTTCTGCAGCAGCTGTAGCCCCACAGCTGGGTCCCTGAGCTTCTCTTCATGGTTATGGGATCCACAAGCCAAACAGCATTCCTGGGCCTGGCGTGCATGGCTTGCAGCAGCAGTTAACACTACATGCACTTGCTTGTGCCCTGGCATCATGTGCAGGCAGCGAGTTCAGGTGAGATAAGAAAATGTCAGATCCCAGGAACTTTCTGTGCCCCCTCCTTTGGCTCCTGGGCCCCCTTTCTGATGCTGAACAAATTACCCCCTTCACCCCCCCTTCTAGGCCCTGCTCGCCCGCCAAGGACTGAGGAGGCTCAAGGATTCCACGAGGATCGCGCCACTTCTCCATTTCATTTAATCAGGGAAGGGTGGCTTAAACCTGAAAGCGAGCAGGATGTCGGGGGCAAGAAGGAGCTCCTGCCCCCCCCCCCCCGCGCTCTGAGTGAAGTGCCTGGATTCTCCCGTAAGCGTCTTGGCGCAGTGCCCTCCTTGGAGGTATCTTGTGCACGCCCCCTTTCATTTCAGTGGGGGTGCTGGTGGGAAGTCGCCAGAGGTTTACAGACCAGGATCCAGGTGACCCAACAAAATCCAGACAAACAAACAGGCACTCAAATGATTCTTTCCCACCCGCCCCCCACTTGCTCACGAAATCATTAAAATTGCACCTTCCAGGAACGAGGCGAGAGTCTGGACGCGGGGTCAAACTCGCAGCCTGGAGGAAGAAAAAGGGGGTCCAGAGAGACGATCCCCTTTTGTACGGGATCACCAAGGAGGGTCTCAGAAAAGGGGCAAGAGGCGTTTCAGACGCCCAGAACGCAGCGCCTGTCTAGAGACCCTCGCCGGCAACGCGCGTCTCTGCGTGGGAGAGAATCTCCTCCAGGGCGCCCGCTTTCTGCGAGTCTGGAACTGCGCCGCTGGCGAGTACGAGCCTCCCGCCGGTTCTCCTAGCAGGGTGACCAAGAGGAGGGAGGGCAAGAGCCAAGCCTCGGAGAGGGAATTTTGCCAGGTGTGGCTTTTTAAACCCTTCCATGTTGAGCTGCACCTGCCCAAATTCCCTCTTCTGGACAATGGTTCAAGGCGTGGCACTTGTCCTCCACTGTATCTGGTCACCCTGTCCAACAGGAAGGGTTGCTGCCCCCTGATTTCCTCTGGTTCTGTGCCACTGGTCCTTGGTTCTCAACTCCCTCCGATCTTCTCATAAGAACAAAGGAAGAGCCCCGCTGGATCAGGCCAAAGGCCCGTCTAGACCAGCTTCCTGTATCTCACAGTGGCCCACCATTTGCCTCAGGGAGCACAGAAGACAACAGGCACAGCCTTCGCCCTGGTGCCCTCCCCTGAATCTGGCAATCAGAGGCAGCCTGCCTCTCAAACCAAGAGCTTGCACGTACCTACGAGGACTACCCCTGATGAACTTTTCCTCCAGAAATTTGTCCAGTTCCCTCTTAAAGGCATCCAGGCCAGATGCCATCACTACTTCCTGTGGCAAGAAGTTCCACATACTAATTACACGCTGGGCAAAGAAATATTTTCTTCTGTCTGTCCTAACTCTTCCGACACTCAACTTTAGTGGCTGTCTGTCCCCTGGTTCTGGTGTTGTCTCTCGATCCACTCTGCCCATCCCCTGCATGCTTTTGTATGTCAGCCCAGTAATCATCTTAGTCGCTCTCTTCTGCACCTTTTCCTTTTCCATTCCCACGATATCCTTTTTGAGATGTGGCGACCAGAACTGGACGCAACACTCCACGCGCGGCCTCACCATCGATTTATCATCATAAATAGCGATCAAAACGCTTGCTACTTCGGGCCTCTTGGCCACTTGACTAGCGGGAGGAGATTCCTTCTGCCACCAACACACTCCGAAAATGGGCTCCGCGCAACACACTGGTGGGGCCTTATTATTATTATTATTATTAATAATTAATAATAATAATAATAATACAGCCAAGTTAGCATTTTTTGCACAAATCCGTTTCTCCGCGTTGTGCTAACTCTTGATGAAACGACCTTCAACCTAACAGGCCAGCGGGACAATCGCCCTGAGGCCTTCCCACCCCCGTTCTGTCTGTCAGGTTCCCCCCCCCCCCGCCGCCAAAGAGTTCTGGCTGTGAGTATTCTCCCCCCCCGTTTCTGTTTTTTTGAAAGCAATTAATCTATATTTTCGAAAGGAATAAAAAATGCGGCCTGAGTGGGGGAGGGGGCGTCGTGCTTTTAAACAAACAAACAAACAGAAACCTGAAGAAAGAGGCGGCAAATATGTTGTGCTGGTCTGCTGGTTCCGCTCCTCCGCCCTCCCCGCTGTGCCTCTCCTGGGCACGTTATTCGGCATCTTCCAGCGTGTCCGGCTCTCATGGTTGCAAATAGGCCTGTTTTCAAATGGAAATAGGACTTCCAAACGGATTATGTGTATTGAATCGGAGTCGCTCGCTGGAGCCTCTTGTTTAAAATGTATTGAAAAAAGGAGGACGGCGACAGACCTCTGGAACCGGCTCGGAGAGGCGATTTATTTTGCAACTTTTGGCCGCTGGAAACGAATTCGGCTAGATAATTAGGGGAGGGGGGGGCAGCGCACTGACAGGCAAACACGCTTCCTCCCTTCCGCCATCCCACCCACACGTACTGCACGACTAGGACACGTATGTATATATGGAAATGTTTGTATTTACACACACACACGAGTGGCGTAGCTAGAGGGGGTGCAAAGCACAAAGTTTTGCAGGGAGCTTTACCCTCCCCCCTTCGGAGTCATTCGCCTCTGTTTTGCTCCTCCCGCCTGGAATAGCTCTGAAGGGGAGGGGGAGGGTTCCCTTGCACGCAGCGGTGAGGTTCCCTACAAAACTTTGTGCTTTGCACCATCTTTAGCTATGAATGACTGACGCCTCCAAACATTCAGGGCTAGACTTGGCAGAACGTCCAATCAAGACCATTTTCACGTCTCCTGTCAGATTGGGAGGGGAAGAGGTGACAGCTGGCCTGAGACTAGGTCTGGGCATGGGAGACGGGGAGAGGGTCTTCTGGATGGGAGCCTGAGAGGCTGACCAGACAACGCCACAGTGGCAGAGCTGAAAGAGACCTACTGCATTCTTTGAGCATAAGGACATAAGAGCCCCACTGGATCAGGCCAAAGGCCCATCTAGTCCAGTTTCCTGAATCTCACAGCGGCCCACCAAATGCCCCAGGGAGCACACCAGATAACAAGAAGACCTGCAAGGCTTCCTGGGAATTGTAGTTAAGAACATAAGAACAGCCCCACTGGATCAGGCCAAAGGCCCATCTAGTCCAGTTTCCTGTATCTCACAGCGGCCCACCAAATGCCTCAGGGAGCACACCAGATAATAAGAAGACCTGCAAGGCCTCCTGGGAATTGTAGTTAAGAACATAAGAACAGCCCCACTGGATCAGGCCACAGGCCCATCTAGTCCAGTTTCCTGAATCTCACAGTGGCCCACCAAATGCCCCAGGGAGCCCTCAAGACAACAAGAGACCTTCATCCTGGTGGTCTCGCTTGCACCTGGCATTCAGAGACAGCCTACTTCTCAAATCGGGAAATTGCACAGACCCATCATGGCTTGTAACCCCGATGGACCTTTCCTCCAGAAATCTGTCCAGTCCCCTTTTCAAGGCATCCAGGTCAGATGCCATCAAACCTCAGGCCTCTCCATTTTTTTTCTGCCCACAGTAGTCCTGCATCCTGTATATGCCGACCCGTTAAGATCGAGGCAGGCTGATAGAAGCTGGCCCTCTGGCTTGAACACGGCTACATCAGCTGTGAATGTTCTTAGGAAACGCCGGAAACCCTCCTCGCGGCGCTCCGGGCCAGTCCTCCTCCCCCGGCCCACCCCCACCCTGAGGGCATCTCACACTGCCAGCTGCAGTGCGAGGGGGGGCGGGGCTGTCCTTGCTCCGGTTCCATCCCAGTGGCTATGGAAATTCAGGGCATTGGGGCGAAGCTCAGGAGCTGCCGCACAAAGGGGTCTTTAGACACCAAGGCTGCAATCCTAACCACACTTTCCTGAGAGTAAGCCCCACTGAACAAAATGAGTAGACTGAACTTCTGAGTAGACCTGGTTAGGATTGTGCCCCAAACGTTGCTCTTTCCAAGGCCACGGGAATGCACCGAGGTGTTTCAGGGAGACCGGACTCAGGTGGGTCAGGAGCCCCCACCCGCAAGCACTCCCAGACCGCCGGAGGAGGCTTCAGACCGCCCTTTCCCTTCTGCTGCTGCGGGCGCTACAGTAACTGCTCCATCGTGCGGAGTGGGGTCTTGCAAGGTCCACCGCCCCCGACTGTGATGGGGAACGGCTGCGTCTTCGGGCAGCCTGGGGGTTGGTGGCTGCAGTGCGCTCTGTCCGGGGCTTCCAAATGCCTGCAGAGATGAGCCTGCGATTCTGCAAGAGCCTCAGACTGGAGCCTGCTTGCTGCCAGCCCCACACTGCTCCATAGGCCTTGGTGCAAGGCGCAGTATATCGCCCTCCTTCCAAACAGCCAGAGGGATCTGCTGAACTCTGCCACGGCGACACACACACAAGGGAACCCCAAAGGCCCTCGCGTGCCACCCTCTTGCAGTTCCACAGCCTCCCTAGCAAGAGGTTGTCCCGCCGGATGACGAAACGCAGACGTCGGATTGGGCTGTGATTTTTCCCAGTCACAACCTGTCAGAAAATTCGGGGCCGTGGGGTGCAGGAGCCTCCCCAGCGGAGTCCTTGGAAAAGCGCCCTGTGTGGCCGCCACGCGCCTCACAAGCCACGCGCAGAGCTCGGCCAGCAGCGCTTTGCCAAGGACTGCGGAGCGGAGGCTCTGCCTCCCCTGCTTCCCTGTCCACCCCACGTCCCACCCCAATGCCTTTCCGTGCTGCACTTTTGTTCTCTGTGGCCCTGGGAGGACTCCCCTAAAAGACCGCCACGCACGGATCAGCAACCAGCCAGCGCTGCATTCAGGCTCCATCCGGAAATCCATCCAGGTGTTCTTCTCACGCCCTCTGGGAAGGCCCCGCGAAGCCAAGTGGTAGTCCGTGTCCTTCCGAAGTGCCCTCGTGCTGATCTGCAGAAGTTTGTTTGGTGCTGCAAAACTGAGGTCGACCAGCGCCCCAGGGCCACGCGTTCTCTGCAGTTGACAACGTGGGTACGGAAAATAGTGATGTCAGTGAAGGGGAGAACCAAAAACAAAATGTTACCCCTGCTAGTCCGGAACAAAGACCAAAGGGGGGTGGGTGGGAAATGTGCAACTCAAGCGTTTCCTAAGTACTGGAGTTAAGCAGCTCCTTGCCTCCACCTTCAGTCTGCTGTGCCAGGAATATTCTGTTGGTCCCTTCCGAAGGATGCCCCTTCGTGTTCCTCTGTTACAGCTAACTCACACCATAGTCTTGTGCAGAAGCTTTCGTGACTCAGAGCCCTAAGAACATAAGAAGAGCCCCGCTGGATCAGGCCATAGGCCCATCTAGTCCAGCTTCCTCTATCCCACCGTGGCCCACAAGACAAAAGAGGCAGCCTGTGTCCTGGTGCCCTCCCCTGTATCTGGCAACCAGGCAGCCTACCTCTACCTACCCACAATGGAAGGGGCGGGAATGTAAACAGCAGAGCCATGAAATGCAAGAGTCTTATCTCACAGTCACTGCCGTGCAGATACCCCTTTACCTTCAAGTAGTAAATAAATATTTCAGATAGAGAACTTCTCCAGAGTAATGAATTCGAACCCCAAAACCATGTGATGAAGATAAGTGCTACGACACCCCAGTGGGGCTGGAAGACCCCACGGACCGTCCCAGCCTTCCTCTCTCCCAGCTTTTCCAAGGTTCCTGTGGTACCAGAGTCCCCGGAGTCACTCAGGGTGGGAAGGAGGCTGGTTTTTCTCTCCTGAGGAGTTTAAAAATGTGGGGTGGCTGTCTGGACCGAAGCAGAGATTGGAGGCAGGCAGCACTCTCAGTGTGGGGGCCTAGTATTCCACTCCGACCTGCGAGAGACAAGGGCCCCCTTCCTCTTTCCAGTCCTGCCGTTGTCCTCCCCGCCTCCCTCCTCCTCATCGAACTCCCTTTCCTTGTCTTTCCTTTCCCCTGTCTCTGATTGGTCGAGTCCATTTGTGGATTTTGGAATGGACCAGAGTGTCCCAGGCCTGCCTGGGATGCAGAAAGGATCCCTCCTCGACCAAGTAATGAATGGGCCTGCAAGAGGGGTGTGTGTGTGTGTGTGTGTGTGTGTGTTTAAGAGAGAGGGGGGTGTCACAGAGGGCTTCTTTCCCCCTCCTCTTTCCTTCCAGTGGCGGCCCATTCAAAAATAAAACGACGATGAAAAGATGAAAATATTTGGAATCTGTAGGATGCAGTTTGTGTCCAGCAGTGACAACATATTTTTAGATGTAATTCAGGTCCTTCGCTCCTGTGGGGAGTCTCTGTCTCGCCTGCCTCCCTACCCACCGCACGACCCTGCTGTAATTAAACGTGCCCAATGGCGTATGTGATTTTAATATGGGGCGCGGAAATAATATACGAACTTCCGAGCAACTGAGACGAACCTGAGCCCGGGATGCGTAAAGGAGGGTTCGGGATCAGGCTGCTGACCACACAAAAGCAGCCCCACCGATACCAGTGGAAATAAACCAGCATTAGCTGCTCAGTGAGTGAACGATCCTTGTAAACTCAGGCCGATTATGCAGTTAAAGAGAAGTGGCTGGAATAAAGTTATTTCCATTCAAATTAATTCAGAATCTGAGTTTCAGATGGTCCCACTCCAGTTCCTTCGGTTTAACGAGACTGGAGGCGGGAGATGTTTATCTTCATCTTTGGGGCGTGATTACTTCTTAATTCTCAAAACACAAAGAAGAGATTATAGTGATCGAAGAAGGCTCAATTAGTTTACCTTATTTGAAGAGGAAAGGGTACCTGAGCGCATGCGCTTGTCTGAACCTCACAGCACATTCAGAGGTGACCCGAGTGCCTGGGGTGTGAGGCCGTTTAAAAGCCCAAGCCTCTGCATGTCTACTCAGAAGTAAGTCCCATTATAGTCAGCGGAGCTTACTCCCAGGAAAGCGTGAATAGGTTTGCAGCCTGAATGCTCAGGCTGCAATCTTCCTCACACTGGCAAGTAGCGGCATCAAATCCAGATGAATTTACTTCCAAGGAGCCAACTAGGGAGTCGAGCTGCACTGTGCAGTCCTACCAATAGAAATCTAGCAGAAAAACGCTCCCTTGCTTCAGCAGAGTCGGGCTGAAGTCTAGGTCTCCTGGCTGCCACTGCTTTTGCCCCCTCTCCTTTACTCCCCTCTCCTCAGAAGTCCCTCACCAGATCTATTTTGCCCCGTCTTTCCCTTTCGCTTCAAGATTCTTATGAAGAAACCAGGTATTTCTGATGAGACTGCATGCAAACCAGAGGCAAGGAAGTGAACTGTAGTCTCTTCAGCTACCAACTCTGAGCTGTCCTCCATTAACCTCTCACTCAGCTGCCAATCGGTATCTGAGCACTTCTGCACCTTATGATATTCGTTAGATGCAGACTTCAAGAAAATATCTTTTGGTTAGCAAAATCTGTCAGGTTAGGACAAGCAGGAGACGCGTCACAAACGCCTGTCGTCCAGCAATGGGGAGCTTCCTTCAGTTCTGTTGGCTGCATGTTTATAATCCTTCTCTAGAAGTATATTTCTTTGGAACCCCCCTTAGAGTCAATAAGCACAAGAGAGGGCGAGAGTGCAAATTACACTGACAGTCAAATATTTCAGAGTTAATGGCTTGTTAAAATCTACAATTGGGAAGCCCCCCCCCCCCAAAAAAAAACCTTTCCTGTATTTCTTTCATTTTGAGAAATCAAACCAACATCTTTACAATCCTAGAACTAGAGAATCTTAATTATTGCTCGCTTCCATTAAACTATACATCTTGATACACCAAGATGACAACTTGGGCTCAATCTAGTTAACAGGGAAACATCACAAGGTCCCACTCAATTCAATAGGAGCTAACAAAGCAGTCGTATCCATGTCTACGCAGAAGTAGGTCCTATTGTGTTCTTTAGGGCTTATTCCTTGGAAATTCCTTGGAAATTGCCTAAAACTGCAGTTGATCTCTTTTCCACTTCCTAGGAAAAGAATCCCACTCAGTGCACCTTGATTTACCCTCAAATTAGTTGGTTTAGGATTGCAACTCAGATTTTAGTATGGCTAAATAAAAATGGGTTTCATCATATGCCTATCCATATTTGTACCTATAAGTATAACTCTGTGTGTGTATGTGTGGTGTAGGTTAGCAGATAATCTGTGTTTAGATTTCAGAGATACAAGAACATTTCTAATGACTCTTCTGTATTCTTCCCAAAACACAACGTGATATTGTCAGATATTACTGTCTCAAATTGCATTTTTATCTACATTCACTTGAATGCAGCGATTTATGGATACTTATTCATTTGATGCAATTGAAGTCGAAGTGTTAGAGGTGGGGGGACTCTAGTTCAGTTTTTAATTCTATGAGTTTACAGAGCTTGAACATTTTGAACACCTTCGAACTTAAGCAACGAAAATAGTGAAAAACTGCCCGGATTCTATCTGAAAGTAGGTGGAATCAGGACTTCATTTCCTAGACTGGGGGTTTAAAGCCCAGCATCCAAAAGTGCTGGGCTTGGCTTTTAAAATTTTTATTTCTTTACCTGGCTCCTCTCTCTCTCTCTCTCTCTCTCTCTCTCTCTCTCTCTCTCTCTCTCTCTCTCTCTCTCTCTAACTTGCAAGATAAATCTAGTCTGTATCTTCCACCAAGATCAATGTAACCACGTTCAGTTTTTCTAATTGTTGAAGGCCCACCCTGCTGGGAAAGTGGGGGGAGCAATAAGCATTTTAATGTAGTGAACTATGTTGAAAATAAAGTCCACACAGTGGCTGGCAGTTTCAAATGCGGATATTTCCAGCAAATTTGGAGCACTATTAGAGCAAAATTAAAACACTTTCTGCTGCAAACCTTGGTAGACTTACTAGGGAATAAGACCCATTGAAATCAGATGGCCTTACTCAGCAAATATGCGCTATAGATTTTGGGGGAAGCAACAGTTTAAATGGCTCACACTGAAGCCAAGGTTGAGCTGGACCTTGCCAATCTCCACTAATTACATAATAACAACGTCCGCAGGATAAAAATTCTTAACCCTTTCAGGAGAAAGAAAGAAAATCTAAACAAAAATATTATAATCTCAGTAACCATTTTGATATGTGTGTGTGTGTTGTACCTCTTTAGCCACCACAGTAATTCCAGCCCACACCAGCTTGAGAACGATCGAAAAGGAAATTAAAGTCTGACACACTGTCAGAGAAGGAGGCGGCCATCAGCACCTCCGCAAACCGCCCCTATGGTGAATCCCAAGTTATTGGTTTAGGTCAGTAACTGACCCAGACGGACTCAAAGCGCAGCAGTGGCACCTTGGACAGGTTGCACTCCTCGTTCCCCCTTCCCGACTTCCACAGCTTCCTCCTAGGGGTGTGCACCTCTGGAGCCTGCTTAGCACAGTTACAAAGACGTTTTTTTTAACAGGGGGGAGACTTTTTCAGAAACTCATTCCAGGACAATTCTGGGCTAATTGTAGCCGAAAACGGATTTTCCTCCAAAGACAAGAAACTGACCCACGGCCTTCCTCATCACCTACCCAAGCAAAATAAGCAAGCGCTTGCTCGCTGGCAAACTCAGCAACCATGGGGGGGGGGGGGGGAGGGAAACCTGACGAGCCAATTCAAGAATAATTTTCTCACGGGACAGTAAAGACAAATCAAAGTCCGTGGGGACAGACGGGAAAGAAAACGCAGAGGTCTGCAGTGCAACGAAGTCCTGGGGACTCCGCCGTGCTCCTCCAACGCACTTCCACTTCCTTGGGGAAAGGCCCTGCGGCTCTCCCGAGACGGCCTTCCAAGCCACGGGGCGAAGGCGACCGCAACGCCTCAGATGCTGAAACAGTTCAACCAGCCCCAGAGACTACGAAGCGCCCAAACAGACCGCGCAGGCTGATGGAGAAGCCAAACGCTCCCAGATTCAGCCCAGGTCCCTGCAGCGGGCACGAAGCAAACACGCAAACACACACGTGGCAGGCACAGTCGTCGGGACCAAGTGGTTAGTCCTTCGCCGGCTTCCGAAGCAAACCCCGGCTGCCTCCCGCCCTCCACAAATGCCGCCTTGGCTCGCAGCCCCTCTGCTCAAGGCACCCACGTGGAAGTAAGCCGCACGGATTTGTTGGACTTACTTCCAGGTAAATATCCCTCCTCCCACCCGCCGCCGAGGGAGGAAGCTCCCCCGAAGCCTGCGAAGCCCGCCGGCAGACACCCCTTCGGCCTCCTCCCTGCTGGAGCTGGCACTGACTGACCACAGCCTGGCTGGAGGCGCCGAGTGCGTGGCCGCGGCACGTGGAAAGTGCCGACCTCAGCGGACCTCTCCTGCGCCGGTTGCGCGACACAAGCGCAAGTCACTTCGCGGGGATCGCCCAGTTGCCACAGGCCAGGGCATTTCTCCCCCGCAGCCCCATTTGATGGCACAGACACCATATTTCCATCTCCCGTGACCTCCCCCCTCCCGGCGGAGCAACTGGGCAGCTAAGAGCGCCCCGGGCTGTCCACTGTGCTCTGACTCGCCCCACAGGAGGATCGACCATCTTCTCCAGCCGCTCATGTTTACCTCCCAGTCCCCTTTGTCCAAGACGCTCTCAGCAGCAGCCAGACAAGCGCCGGTGCGCCCGCGAGGCCCTTGTGCCCGCGGCCCAGGGCGGCCAGAGACAGGCTGGCTCCCGGGAGTCGCCTCGTGGCTGGCTGGCCCTTGCGCCGAGAGGCTCCTCGCGAACAGTCAGCGGCCCTTCCCAACCACGGCGCGCGTGTGGATGAGACCCCCCCAAACCGTAGATGCCGAGCCCCAAACCGTTTGGTGGCAGATCCCCCCCCACCTTCAACTGAGTTCATGTCTTTTTCCCGTTCAATATGGGAGACTCCCCTGTAATTGGTGCAAAAAGGGACCTTGATAGCTGCTTCCATACTCAATATCGAAGATGGAGAACCTCGAAACTCTCCGCCGCCCCCCACACGTCTTATCACACAGTTTCCTCGCTTTAGAGCACTAGAGCAGGAGCTCCCGTTCATGCCATGCTCTCCCTACATGAAGAATGTGGGGGGAGAGAGATCGAAAATCTCCATTATATTCCATGTTGCTTTATGAAAGCAAACACATCAAAATATGAGGTCTCTGCGCAATTTTTTGCATGTGACCAACTTTCATTGGCACTGAAGTAGGAGTCCCAACGATCCGTTTCCATAATTTCTCTTTTCTTCCTCCCCCCCCCCCCCAGTTATTTGAAATCTCTCAGGACCCATTGAAAGCTTCACTGGGGTTTCTTTTAGGAGGGCACATATATAGCCACCTGTTTGCGCTTGACACTGCCCCCCCCCAGCATATTTCTTGAAAGTGGGTTCCACTCAAATCCATAAAGTAACTTTCAGAGTGAATACCCTGGAGGCTCTGGGTGTTCCCAGGAAGGAAGGGCTCTTTCCAGTTTTGCTAAGTGCCTTTGGTGGGAAATGTCTGTTAAATATACTGTATTTTTAAAAATTCTGTGGGCTAGGGGAAAAAAAAAAGTAGATTACAAAGCAAGGCTATGGCGTCATTTCTTCAGCAAAAGGAAAAGAAGAAGAGAAGGAGATATAATTTCGCCAAAGCGGTTTTGTTTGCATTTCTCCTGACGGATATGTAAATACAATTGGAATGGTGTTTGCTTGGGCTCTAGAGGTCCATAAAGAGACAAATTCACCTTTCTGTGGAATAAGCAAATAGACTTTAAACTAAGCCGACATCAGACAAAGTGGAAGCCAGTTTATTGAATCGAAACTAAATCTAGTTGCAGAAAGATAAGTCAGTGTACATAATCATCCATTACAGTCATTACTCCCACCACCAAATATGTGTTTATGAGCTTTCCCAGATACAATAAATCCATTTATTTCCCCGAGGCAATTTGGGGGCAGACACTCGCTGTTTCCATATTATTTTTCTAAATTTAGGGAGCAAAGTGGAGGTTGGGGGGGGAGAAGAGAGAGCTAAAGTACCTTAAAGAATGTTGCTTCATAATGTCCCCCCCTCCCTCTGGTGGTTTAAGTACTACTGTGGGTAGGCAACAATTCTAGGGGTGGGGGGGGGAGGTGATACCTATAAGTCTGACCATTTCAACCCAGTTAAAGAGAGACGTGGGCTGCGACCTTATTCTCTATTCTAAGGAGAACTGAGAGAAGTTGGAACCTACTCCATGTCTCCAGTCCAACTGGCGAAGCTTTCCAGCTGAGTTCCTTCTGCCAAGCTCCGCAACACAGTGGTGGCAGATTTTTTTCCCTTTTAAAAAGAAAAGGAGAAAGAAAAAAAAATGGCATTTGAAATGACAGCCTGGAGTGCTCCATTTTGGGCTTTGCAGATGATAATTTTAGCAGAGAGCTCTAAAAGACGGGGGAAAATATAGATTTAGGAAAAAGGGAACAGCTGGAACGGTTTCTCCAGTACTTGACCAAAGTCTCTCTCTTTCCCCCTCTCCCTTGGTAAACAAGAGGTGCAGACCGAGTATATCACAAAGAATCCTTAATATATCTGCTGACCCACGTGACATCTTCATATTCAAAGAATTGGAGACCCAGGTTTTGTTCCCGAGAAGGGGTGGAATCTCGTGCAAATGAGCCCTCTCAGACTTTCTTCTTCCTCTGCGCAGTTGTGCCCTCCGTGTCCTTGTCGACTCCCTTTCGTCTACACCTGCTCTCTCTCTCTCTCTCTCTCTCTCTCTCTCTCTCTCTCTCTCTCTCTCTCTCTTCAGGATTCCTTTGCTATTTCTCCAGCTGCAAGCTCCTGGGGCATAACTTCTGCCATTGATTCTGACATAGAGAGATGGGGGAACACAGGAAGGCAAGGGGGAAAACTATTTGGTGGGTGAGTCTCTTGATATTTCTAGAACAAGACTGGAACTGCAAACCCAGCAGGTGGGGGGTGTCTAAACAAAACGTTCCCCAACTCCGTGGCCAGTCCTTACCCAGGGTTACCTGCACAGAGGACTCAACCCGCTCCATATCTTGCTCTCAGTCCTAACACAAGCAGTTCTGCAAAGCACACAACTTTCCAGTTCCTTCAACAGAGGGTCAGTTTCCTTGAACCTAAGCCCGGGTTTGTTTGGGTGCTTTTTTTTCTTTTCTTCTTAGCCTGAATTTAACGTGGTCTTAAATCCAGAGAGTCCTCCTTAACTGGCTTTTATTTATTTATATAAGCAGGAACCCTACTTTGGGCCTTTTCTAGTTATTCAGAACAACAAAAAGCTTTGAGAGAATCCACCCAGCAGCATCTAGAGATGCAGCTTCCTCCCCAAGAGAACAATTTTAAAAAACCAAAGAGGCAGTGGAGCGGGGAGGGAACGGGAAGAGAAGGCTATGTATTAGTCCAAATAAAGTCATTAAAAAAAAAAAAGTTAATTCAAGCTGCAGGGTGCACAATGTGCACAATAAACTATCGTTTTATTTTGCTTATAAATAAGATGACTGTACTTTCCTCAAAATACAATTACTTAGGAAACCTTTGTAGAAATGGTGTCTTTACAAGTTAATAAAATTGGATGCTCTTTACAAGCGCCTGAAACCACCTCTTCCCCCTACTCCTGTGTTCCTCGTTGGCGTTCCCACCCTCCAGTAAATGCGTCTCAAGCGCGCCCTTTCCGGATTTGGATTAAGGGCTTTTCTTCTGCAATGCGTTTCTCCTATAAATGACGACAGTTAGATGGCCTTGTCCTGGTCTCCTCGCCTTGGTTTTAACGCGGGACAGGACTCATTCCCGTAGCATTGAGGATTAAACGAGAACATCTGAAACGGGCGCATAGTTGTATTTGCTGGTCAGTTTTCCCCAAACAAGGTACTTCCGGTTGACGTGGCTGGACTAATTTCCCGGCTAAAACCCCTGGGAGACCCTTCTGGGGAGGCGTCCTTGGTGGGCTGGGCTCCCGGTTTGTATTTGTTTGGGGGGGGGGGAATAGCAAAGGGCAATAAGAAATATCTGTGAACTTTATAATTTATTAGAAGCTTCTTAAGAAGTATATTTAAAGCCAAAGATATCTACATAAGTTACAAGGAAAAAAATGAAGGAAAGAGAGAAAGAAAGAGAGAAAGGAAAGAGACGTGCGCCGGGAAAGAACCAACTGCAGAAGATTTTACACAGATTTGTGGAAGTCCGTTTGAAAAAAAGGCTGTTTTCTTTTCTAAAATTGTTTTGATTTGTTTGGTAAATCGTTGCATTTTTTTAATCAAGAAAATATCCAGGCTACTAAAAACTATGGGCTTAGTCCAACGTTTCTGACAGCATTATACAGCTACAGGTTCACATCAAACATAAGGTGGGAGGGGGTGTAGTGATAGTACCAGTATCTCCATTCATCATCTGGGCTGGGGGTCTTCGCGTGTGCGCGGTTGTTGTTGGCTGGTTGAGAGGGAAGGACGCCGAAGTTTATTTTTTTGGGGGGAGGGGAAAATGCACCCACCCCTTGTTCCTGCGCTTTCATATGTACATACGAGCGTCCAGGGAGATCCAGGCCAAGCCGCCGGTCCTTCGGGTTTCCTGGGCCATCGACTTCTCCAGAGGGAACTTCAGTCTTCCCCTCTCCTGTGCCTGCCTGGCAGGACTCCTCTCCCACCCCACCTTCTCTGGTAAATGAAAAAGAGCGGGGGGTGTCCAGGGATGTGGGGGGTCAGCACTGAAGGCCAGCCCGCCCGCCCGGCAGAAGAGGGGGCCGAGGCGGGCGGCGGCGGCCCCTCACCAGGTCCTCCCGTATAGCAAGGTGGAGCAGGACATGGCCGTGCCGTAGTCCGAGCCGGAGGAGTTCAGGTGGGAGAGCGCGGAGACCTGGCTCTGCAGGGAGGAGGGGCTGCTGCCCGCGTGCTGCCCCAGGTCGGGCGACTGCCCCGCGCTGCTGGCCTGGTGGCTGGGGTGCTGGCCCAGGCCGGGGCCGTGGGCGGCGACGGTGATGGCGGTGGCGGCCGCCTGCTGCTGCTGGTGGCCCTGGAGCGCCGCCGCGCTGGGCGCGTTGGAGCCCGCCTGGCAGGGCTTGCCGTCCTTGACCAGCACCGGCACGGCCACGCGGCGCGGCGACTGCTGCTGCTGCTGCTGCTGCTGCTGCTGCTGGCACGCGGAGCCCTCCTGCTGCTGCAGCTGCTGCTGCGCCGCCTTGTCCTTGGCCTGCCGCTTCATCTTGTAGCGGTGGTTCTGGAACCAGATCTTGACCTGCGTGGGCGTCAGGTGGATCATGCTGGCCAGGTGCTCCCGCTCCGGCGCCGACAGGTACTTCTGCTGCTTGAAGCGCCGCTCCAGCTCGTAGACCTGCGCCTGCGAGAAGAGCACGCGGCGCTTCCTGCGCGGGGCGCTCTGCAGGGGGGCCATGCTCTTGCCCACGTCGCCCAGCGAGCCCAGGCCGCCCATGCCGCCCATGTTCATCCCCGACGACGGCCCCATGAAGCGGGAGACTGCGGGCAGAACAGCCGAGAGAGAGAGAGAGAGAGAGAGAGAGAGCGTTAAGCAGAAGCCAGTCCCCCCCCCCCCCCGCGCAGCAGGTCCCAGCGCGCGCGCGCCCGGGATCTAGGCCCAGCGCGGGCCTGGGACCGAGCCAGATTTCTGGATCTGTTCCAGACCCGGCAAGGACAGGAGAAAACCAGGCCCTTCTGCTCGGAATAGTTTAGAATTCCAGAAACGCTCACACCGCCAAATGCAAATTAAGCTCAAAACGCGCAAAAGTTTGCTTTGGAAAACTCGATGGACTTTGACGCTCTGCAAAGTCAGACCTCAAATTGGCAGGTTAACTGTGAAGTTTGGATCGCAGCTTTGCTGCTCTACAGATCTCCCCTGGGCTAAAGAATAAATCCAGCCACCAACCAAAAGAGAGCAAACCCTTCCTACAGAAGTGACAGAAGCAAAGCGGCCAGCAGGAAAAATGAGAATTCGGATTAAGAACTAGATACATTGTGCTGGTGGAAACACACGATCTATGCAGACCCCCGACTTAACTTTCAGGAAAACTGTTAACATCTTACCGCTTGTTACAAATTAACAAGGGTGGCCTTTTCTCCTCTTCCCATTTACTTATTACGCTTTTCTCACAGTTCACGACTTCTGTTTTACGCAATCTAGAAACTGATTATATACACGAAAGTGAATCCGTGTTGGGAACTATTTATTTTGAGGCTTTCGGTTATTTATTTTTGTTTTGTGCTGTAGAAACCGAACCGCCCTGACCTCATCTATAACCTGGGGTTTATTTGAGGGATTTCCTGGGCGTCCAAATATTTGATCTTTATTCACCCCCCCCTTTTCCCTTCCGGGTGCTTTTTATTATTTATGAAGGAGTTCCTTCCTTCCCCCACGGACTCCACGAAAGAAAGCCCCTCTCCTTTCCTCTCCTCTCTCCCCTTGAACAGAAGGGAGTAACCAAATGTCCATCCCCTCTTTCAGCCAAAGCTAGAAGGGAACCCAGAGAAGGTCAGGGATGGGTTGCAAAGATGGGGCAGGGTCCATATCAACCAGCCGGCTGGGAAGCTGACCAGTCTTCCACCCCCAGAACAGAGGCTCCCCGCTCTAACCGCTACCCCACACTGCTCCGCCTTGTCCGGGACCATGCAAAGGCTCCCCGAGGCTGGGGAAGGTGAAGAGGGGACGAAAGCCCCGCGGGCACTTACTTGTGGAGAAGCGCGGGTCCGGGTTGGCCCCGTACCACCCGGTGGCCGAAGCGCTGTTCCTCATGGTGTCCTGGTAGGGCGGGAGGTCGCCCATGTTGCCGTTGCAGTAGCCCCCCATGGCGGTGTGGGAGAGCTGGGGGACCCCGGCGGCTGTCATGTGGTAGGCGGCGGCGACCGTCCCGTTGTGGCCCATGGGGTGCTGCTGCATGCCGGGCTGCGCCACCTGCGCCTGCCTGTACGCGGCCAGCGGAGCCCCCAAGTTGCTGCTCTCCATGCCCACCTTCTTGTAGCTTTCCTCCAAGGGGCTCAAGATGTCAGACACTGAGAAGGGAGTCGTGTGCTTTGGGCTCATCGACATGATTCGGCGGCTGGGGGGAGAGGAGGGAGAAAAGGGAAAGGGGAGGCAAGTCTCTCTCTCTCTCTCTCTCTCTCGCTCGCTCTCCCTCTCCCGTCTCTCCTTTTTTTTCCTTTTTTTTGGCCAAATATTCTGCTGTGTCGCCTCCACGCCGATCCTGGACGAACACGTAACCGAGTGGACCGAGTCCGCCTTAATTGGATTGAGTGGAGGCTCCGCGCTGCCTTTCGTTTGTTTTAGCCAGACGCCAGGTTTTGGGCTGCCACCAGAGGCGGGGCGTAGGCACTAAAGCGACAAGACAATAGAACCCCACATCTTGCCCGAGATAATTAGCGTGCATGCTGATGACAAGGTAAACACCTTTCGCTTTTACTTCTCAGGCTGCCTTATCAAGATATTGAGAGAGATGTGGATATATTTTTAAAATGCCTTCGCCAGAAAAAAGGTCCCAGCCCTCCCCTCCCCCACTCAATCCATTTTATTTTGTTTTATTTTTCCTGGAAAAAGGGGGGGGTGATCTAACCCCTGTGTTAGGCATCCAAGGGGTTCTGAGTTAGAGGGGGCTTTATTCCTCCCCCTCCCGCGGCTGAGTTTTAAAAGAAAGCCAGTCCAGATCGCAGCCCTCCCCCAACTCATTTCCTCCCCACCCGTCCTCCTCCTACCTCAGTCTGAGCGGGGAAGGTCAGGAGTGGAGACCGGATTTAGCCCCCTCCTCCTCCCGCCGCCCCCCCCCCTTAGAAAGCACTAAAGGAGGAAAAGAACAGTCCCCGCAAGAAGCCACACGGGATGGCACGTTCATAAGTAGCCAAGTTGGCAGGAATCCCGTCTCTCGCCAGACATTGGACGGACCCTCGAGAGAGGCGCGGCGGGCTGAGGGGCCAACTCCTTGCGCCTTCTCAGTGCCGCTCAGGAGGCGGCCTGAGCTACAGAGCCTATATAGGAAGAGTGTCTGTCTGTCCGCACCGCCAGCCCCCCCCCCCGCCCGCGCCCGGGCAAATATCGTCCTCTCTGTCCGTGCAATCATCTGGTCGTTTTGTCTGCTGGTTACTCTGGAGGCAGATGGAGCGGGGGGGGGGGAGGTGTAAAGCGATTGTGGGGGATGACGGGCTGCTGGAAAACACATTAGAGCCAAGAGCCGTCGGTGATTTTCCCATCGGAAGGAGTCACGCGCTCCCGGCGCGCCTGGCGCTGATGAATCGGAGGCGCCGGGGATGGAGAGGACCCGCCAGGTCGCCGCCGCCGCCGGAAAGCGGCCTTTCATTCCCGAAGACTCTGCTCGGCCTAATTGCGGCCTCCCGGGTGTCAAGAGAAATCGAGGGCGCCCATCGAGGCGCGCTCACGTACGGGGCTGCAGCCACTCCCGATCCAGAAGCCGGTTAGGGCGCAGCACTCGGGGGAGGAGGCCCGGAGGGGGGCGCGAGTCGCTCCCCCTCCAAGTCCGTGGCGGGCTCCCCACTGATTGGCAACGGGCAAGGGAGTCACCCACTCCGAGGGCTCGCACTCGGGGAGCGCCCTGAGCCGGTGGGGGGTCGACTGTCCCGCAGGGAAGGCAGGCGAGTCGCCTCTGTTGGAGGTCCGGGGCAGGAAAGGCCGCTCTCCCCGGCCAGCGCCCGCCCTGCAGCCGCCCGGCCCGGAGCCTTGGCGTTGACTGCCAAGTCAGCTGCAGGCGCCTCGGCCGGTGGCGCTTCCGAAAGGCTGGCCCGAGCGCCTGGCGCGGCTTCCCGGACCGCCAACGGCCTCCGTCCGGAGCGGGCGCGAGTGGCCTGCGCTGGTGCCGAGGATCGCGGCGGCGCCTCGTTCGGGAGCCTCCTGGGAGCAGGGGTCGGGCCGGGGAGAGTCCCCCCCGCTCCTGGCCGGCCAGAGGCGAGCTTCCCCAGGCCGGGCTCCTGGCCGCAGCTTCCCAGCCAGCGACTCCCGCGCGAGAGGCAGCCAGTTCCATTGGGATGAATGGGACCTCCCGCTGAACCTGGTTGGGAGGGGGGATGTCAGCGCCTCCTTGGACGCAACTTGCTTTGCGCCTCGTGCACAAGTCTGAGAAGGAACAGCCGCCTGCTGAACCTGCCTCATCGCAGCGGCACTCCGCTCCCCAGGGGCCTTGGTCCTGGAGGGCCAGAGTCACCAGGGAGCGGGGCTGGATGTCTGGTGAAGAGAGGAAAGGTCAGACCTCGGAGCGCTAAAGCTCCCTCTGCTTTTCTGGAGTGAAACTGGGAAAGTTCACGGTGCTAAAGCGAATGCCGGAGGGCGACTGAGGTCATTTTTCTGAGCCTGGCTGTATCAGTCATCGTTCTTCTTCTCTGTTAATTGAATTATCAAAAATATTTTGTTAGTATTTTCTCCTCAGATGTTTTTACACCTGAGTTTTAGAGTGCCTGGCTCTTGGGGCCAACAACAACAACAGCAAGAACAGAGGAGTTGTGAGGATTCAGAATTGGATCCCATGTAGACAAAATGGTACAAGCTGTGCCAGACAGCGACTGGGCAACAACTAAAGAATTTCTTGAAAAGAGCTAATTTAATCCCAAGTATCCAAAGATTATCAATGTATATCCAGGGATCAGTATTTGAACTTTTTCTTTCTTTCTTTCTTTCTTTCTTTCTTTCTTTCTTTCTTTCTTTCTTTCTTTCTTTCTTTCTTTCTTTCTTTCTTTCTTTCTTTCTTTCTTTCTTTCTTTCTTTCTTTCCAAATAACCTATACACATGAAGGAAGCATAACCAGCTCTCTCAAAAATATTCAAAAAATTCAAAATACTTATCATTTTCATTAATTGTCTAAAATAATTAGTATCACTTGGGCAAAAAAGATATTTCTAATCAGTATATTAATATTTTAAGTGACACTTTTGAGGACAAAATATTTTTGCTGGGAAATATCAAGAGACTGGAAGATTTCCTTAAGTGGTCAGATCGACTGGTAGTGATGGGTGCTTTCTGCCAAAAGAAAATCTCAGCTGCCCTGCATTCACTTTTTTCTTTTTTAAATTAATTCACAAAAAGTTTGTTTTTAAAAAAATAAAGTTTCATTTATGCTGTTATAAGAACGAAGGTGAATTTTGAAGCCCTCCAACTCTTCCCCCACCTCTTCATTTTCTTCCTGTTAATCAGGAAGAGGGAATGCTTCCATTCTCTCTCCCCCCCCCCACACACACAGGGGGAGAGAGAGAGAGAGAGAGAGAGAGAGAGAGAGAGAGAGAGAGAGAGAGAGAGAGAGAGAGAGAGAGAGAGAGAGTTTTAGCTTGAATTCTCCAGCCATCAGGACGTGGGCATTGGGATCTGGAAGTACGTTAACATGGAAGAGACTTTATGCCACATAATTACATTGGACCTGATTCCCACCAGAAGAATTGGTCGAGTAGATGTTGCAAGAAACAGTCCGCAAATCAGTTATGCCTCTCTCTGTGCTTGAATTTAAGCGGACCACATTTGCAGTCCAGTCCCAAGGACGGTGTCTTGGAGTAACACTGCGCTGACTCAGACAAGGCCAACTCGGTGGTGCTTTGATTTTGCTGCAGGAGGCCACGAATTCCCGCAACCCCCCCCCCCCATGCAGTGCAATGGAGAAGTTCCTTCCCTTGACCGGTCCTCCCCTAATGGACTGGACTGGGCTTGGCCTGTTCTGGAGTGAAAAAAATGAGCCTTTACTCCAGAGTCGTCCAATCATAGTCATTTTGATAGATGAGTTGAATGGAGAGTAGCTCTGGGGGCCTGCTTTCCAGTTTGTCTTCACGGGGAAGGGGATCGAGCACCCCCCCTTCCGCTCTGGCTCCGAACACGGAACTAAGTTTCCCTCAATAATCCGCTTTGAATCCCGCAGGGCGTTCAGGGTGCAGGGAGTAGTCGCTGGTGAGAAGTTTCCTGTGCTCTGTTACCCCCTCCCCCTCCATCGCTTTCTCCAGAGAGCCCAGTCCTATGTCTGTCTGCTCAGAAGCAAGTTCCATTGTAGTCAATGAGGCTTACTTCCAGGAAAATCTGTACAGGATTGCAGTCTCGGTCCGGCTCCCCACTGATCAAGCCCACCCAGGCCCCCCTCCCCGAAACTCATAAGGAGGGTGTGTGTGTGTGTTTGTGTGTGTGTTGTTTTTGCTTTTGTTTTCCTTTGGAAATCTCCTTTTCCAGCTTGAGCTGGTTGGTGGCTGCGGCCTTCCCGGAATCTCCTGCCTCCTCCTCTTCACCGCGATCTTGTCTCCTGATCCTTCGGTCCTTCGGTCCTCCTTCACCTGGCTGGATAAGCAAAGGAGCCGAAAAAGAAGCCGGAGGAGGAAGAGGAGAGCCGTGATGCTTCGGGCCTGCTGGGAGGCTGGTTTGGGGCTTGGTTTTTCTCGGGAGTCAGCTGCGACCCTCTCATGCCCCCTCCCCGCAGAACGCTTCCCAGAGGCGAGGGGGACGCCTCTTCAATAGCTTCTGACCCCACGCAGTCCGACTGATAACACTCCAGATGCGGGGGGAGAAGGGGGCTTTGTCAAACAAGCGGTGCCAAATTCGGCCCAGCGCCTTCCCGCCTGCCTCCTCCGGTGGGGCGACGAGGCCCTCTCCAGCGAAGGCGTGCAGAGCCCTCCAAACGCCAGAAGCGGAGGAGCCCCCGCTCCCCGCCCTCAAATAGAGCTGCCGAGGTTCTTCCAAGGTGTAAAGAGAGAAGGCGCCATGGGGAGGGGGACCCGGCTCTGAACAGGCCCATCACGGGCCTTGGGGGGACCAGACGGTTTCTCTGGATTGGAGAGGAAGGAAGCCGGACAGTGAAACTCTCCTCCTCCTCGGCCTTGATGAAAGTGGCCCCGAAAACTCGCTCATTGTACAACCGTGGCAGCGCAGTTTGCGGGGGGAGTCGGGCTGAAGCCCCTCTCCAACCGGGCCTCCAAATCTGCACTTAATTCAGATGCCCAACCTGTAGGGAAATCTCTAATTTCAGGTAAGCATTCTTAAGAGGGCTCTTCAAGCCCCCAAAGCTTCAGAAGCGGCGCCCGTGCCCTGCATGGGTCTCTGAAGGTTTCTCCCCAAGACTTGACCTTCCAGGCTTGCTCCAGGATGGGTGCTTGGAAGGCCGCCGTCACAGACGCGTTGCTGGTTCGACTGACTCACTGCTTGGTTCGACTCGTCACTGCGGAAGAAACGGCTCTGGCCTCCCGACACCCCTTCCGTGGGCGGCCTCTGGGGTTGAAGCCCAGGCAGCTTTTCCCACTCGCGCATGGCACGGGGCGCAAGGATGTGCCTCGTGGGCCTCCACGCCTTGCCCCGTTTAAATTCGCCGCAGCACCATCCAGGACTGCGTCTCGCTGGTGGTTCGCGCAACGCAACCCGCATTCCCAGCCCTACTGGGGCGAACTGGGCCTCTGTGGTCCTTGAGCCAGCCGAGACTGGAACCCGGCTCCTCACTCTGCGAGAGAACGGATCCTGCTCTCAAGCGAAGAGGAGTGCGCAGTGTCGTCAGTGCGTGTGGAACACTCCACGTCGGAGTTGCTCCTGGCAGGAGCTAAAGTGTGTAGTTAAGTAAAGTGTGTAAGCTTCGGGGTCGGTGTCTCTGGGTGGGGACCCACTTGCTGGGTCGCGAGTCCATTTCAGGTGGGTCCCCTTCATTTCAATATTTTAATTTTAATGTATTCGACTTGATGCTATCCTGGGTAACTGCCTGTTACAGAGCTGTACTTTTAACAGGCTACTATGTAGATGCTTTTAACAATGTTAGTAAATGGGACTTATTCCTGGGTAAGCGTGGTTAGGCTTGCAGCCTAGGATTATTAGCAATCTTCCTGCTTGATACTATCACTGTCACTTCCGGTCATGACATCATTTCCGGTGGGTTCTGACAGATTCTCATTCTAAAAAGTGGGTCCCAGTGCGAAAAGTTTGAGAATCACAGCTGTAGTTTTTTGTGGCAGGAGCTCACATACGCAGGGACTCTTCCTTCCGCTCCTCCAGCAGATGTGGCTGAGGTGCAGCGCCTGCTGGTAATGTGTGGATACGTGAACAAGTCGGATCGACATCTCCACTGGGTAGCCTGGTTGACTGTCACACTGGATCTTAGCCTGCCTTGCCTCACACAATATTTATGGGGCTGAAAAACGGACGCTGAGCTCCTTGGAGGAAGGAGGAAGAGGGAACGAATAGGGGGCGGTTGGTGCTCCAGTCGGGAAACATGGATTTTTAATGTGTTGTGAGCAGCGTAGGATGCCCTGGGGAGAAAGGCGGGATATTAATCGAGTTAGTAAGGGGGCAATCCTAAACCCTTTTGTCAGTGCTTTCCAGCAGTGCTTTCCAGCACTGACATCAGGGCAATGCAGCTCTGAGGTAAGGGAACAAACATTCCCTTACTTTGAGGAGGCCTCCGTGAGTGACACCCAACTGCAGGATGCAGCACACGTCCCACTGGCACCGCTATGCCAGTGCTGGAAAGCGCTGACATAAAGGATTAGGATTGATCCCTTAGTAAGTAAATCTGGCTCCGGTAAATCAGTAAGTAAATCTGCTGCAAAAGAGCAATTTAGACAGGGACAGCAATTTAGGTCTGCTAGCTGGGCAAAAAGTCACTTTTAAAGTGATGTCCTCTTACATCTCTGTGTGTGTATGTTTTAAATTGTGAGCCCTTTGGGGACAAGGAACCATTTATTGATTTATTTTACTGTGTAAACCGCTTTGTGCATTACTTTGTTGGAAAGCGATGTATGACTAACCTTAGCCATAATGGTGGTGTCAGGATAACCGGGTTGAAAGGAAGGAGCGTTGAAACGTTTGACGAGCGGGGAACGTTTCGGTTCTTCCCCTGGCCGTCTGCGAGGGGCTCCTCGGTCACCGCCTGAGAGCCGCCTTCCTGCTCACACGGTCCTCCCTCGCTGAGAACGCCCTTCGGGGACCGCGCTCGGCCCTTCCATGGTGCGATTTCGGGGAATGGGACTGGAGCCTCTGGCCGGCTCGCTCTCGCGGGTGACCTGCCAACGACTGCCCTGCCCTGCCAGGGGTGTGCTTTTTTCGGAGGGGGGGGGAGGCCGACGAGGCCCCAAGCGGTGCAGAGGCGCCCCCAGCCGCCCTGCCGCCCGCTCGGATCTTCGGAGGGGAAGGGCGCACAGATCCCGCTGCTGCGCTTCTCCGCGCGTGGTGGCCGCGAGCGCGCCTGGGCCGCAGGGCTTTCCGCTTTAAGTCTGCTGCTGCTGCTGAAGGATTCCTACCTTATTTATCGACGTCCTTTCTAATTCGGTGTTCAGACTCCATCATCCCAGGAAAAGACATTTCCGAGGGGAGGCGCTCTGGTTGCTACTAAACGTCCGGATATTTCAAGCACCAGAGTCCAAGCTGAGATCCCCAGAGATGATCTCAGTCTCTCCTGGAAAACAGGGTCCAGCTATACCGTCGACCATTGCAGGAGAGTTACTGCCTCTTTGCACCGACCATTACAGCTCGCCCCACAGTCGCCACTGAGGCACGTGTGGGCAAATTTGTAAGAATCCGCTGCTACAAGTGTATTTCATGGTTTATATTGAGATTCATACGCAGCAGGTTAAAAACGAATAAAATTCCGTATTTCCCCCGTTCCCTGCGTAGTTGCAGAGATTATTTCATGTACTCTCGGTGTGGGCAGGGCGACCAGTTCCAGTGGAGGACAGAGTGTTGGAGGAGTCTTAAAAAATTGGTTTCCTCTTTAGGGGGGAAGCAGAGTAGCTTCAGCAGCAGACGCCCCCCCCCCCCTTTGCTGTGGGTCAACCCCAGGGAAGCTCCCACACCCGGCTGACTGCTAATTAATAAAAGACAAATGGCAATGGCTGGTTGAAGTTGCAAAAGAGAGTCATTTACTCATGGTTCCATAGAAGCATGTTTACAGCATCTGATTATGATCAGAGGTTACACTCAACTTGAGAAAACAAGGCCCTGGAGCTGCCTCGTCCTGCGTGTGCCATGTGGCCAAGATGGCGTCGCCAGCAGAGCCCTGCTGTGACCCATCTTGTCAGGGCAGTGTTCAGTGAGGAAGAGGGGGCGTGGTCGGAAGGAAGGGAAGGATATAGGGTCTGGGCCACACCCCCATATAGGTCATCCAAAGAGGACAGGTAAAGTGTAGGGTCACTGGGCCATAGCTTAACCCTTTCAGGACAGTATCATAAGAACATAAGAACATAAGAACAGCCCCACTGGATCAGGCCATAGGACCATCTAATCCAGCTTCCTGTATCTCACAGCGGCCCACCAAATGCCCCAGGGAGCACCCCAGATAACAAGAGACCTCATCCTGGTGCTCTCCCCTACATCTGGCATTCTGACTTAACCCATTCCTAAAATCAGGAGGTTGCGCATACACATCATGGCTTGTACCCCATAATGGATTTTTCCTCCAGAAACTCGTCCAATCCCCTTTTAAAGGCGTCTAGGCTAGACGCCAGCACCACATCCTGTGGCAAGGAGTTCCACAGACCGACCACACGCTGAGTAAAGAAATATTTTCTTTTGTCTGTCCTAACCCGCCCAACACTCAATTTTAGTGGATGTCCCCTGGTTCTGGTATTACGTGAGAGTGTAAAGAGCATCTCCCTATCCACTCTGTCCATCCCCTGCATAATTTTGTATGTCTCAATCATGTCCCCCCTCAAGCGTCTCTTTTCTAGGCTGAAGAGGCCCAAACGCCGTAGCCTTTCCTCATAAGGAAGGTGCCCCAGCCCCGTAATCATCTTAGTCGCTCTCTTTTGCACCTTTTCCATTTCCACTATGTCTTTTTTGAGATGCAGCGACCAGAACTGGACACAATACTCCAGGTGTGGCCTTACCATAGATTTGTACAACGGCATTATAATATTAGCTGTTTTGTTCTCAATACCCTTCCTAATGATCCCAAGCATAGAATTGGCCTTCTTCACTGCCGCCGCACATTGGGTCGACACTTTCATCGACCTGTCCACCACCACCCCAAGATCTCTCTCCTGATCTGTCACAGACAGCTCAGAACCCATCAGCCTATATCTAAAGTTTTGATTTTTTGCCCCAATGTGCATGACTTTACACTTACTGACATTGAAGCGCATCTGCCATTTTGCTGCCCATTCTGCCAGTCTGGAGAGATCCTTCTGGAGCTCTTCACAATCACTTCTGGTCTTTACCACTCGGAAAAGTTTGGTGTCGTCTGCAAACTTAGCCACTTCACTGCTCAACCCTGTCTCCAGGTCATTTATGAAGAGGTTGAAAAGCACCGGTCCCAGGACAGATCCTTGGGGCACACCGCTTTTCACCTCTCTCCATTGTGAAAATTGCCCATTGACACCCACTCTCTGCTTCCTGGCCTCCAACCAGTTCTCAATCCACGAGAGGAACTGTCCTCTAATTCCCTGACTGTGGAGTTTTTTCAGTAGCCTTTGGTGAGGGACCGTGTCAAACGCCTTCTGAAAGTCCAGATATATAATGTCCACGGGTTCTCCCACATCCACATGCCTGTTGACCTTTTCAAAGAATTCTATAAGGTTGGTGAGGCAAGACTTACCCTTACAGAAGCCATGCTGACTCTCCCTCAGCAAGGCCTGTTCGTCTATGTGTTTTGAGATCCTATCTTTGATGAGGCATTCCACCATCTTACCCGGTATGGATGTTAGGCTGACCGGCCTATAGTTTCCCGGGTCCCCCCTCTTTCCCTTTTTAAAAATAGGCGTGACATTTGCTATCCTCCAATCTTCTGGTACCGTGGCCGTTTTGAGGGACAAGTTGCATACCTTAGTCAAGAGGTCTGCAACTTCATTCTTCAATTCCTTAATAACTCTTGGGTGGATGCCATCAGGGCCCGGTGACTTATTGATCTTTAATTTATCAATGAGGTCTGAAACATCTTCTCTTTTAACCTCTATCTGACTTAACTCTCGGTCAGGAGGGGCTGTTCGGGCAGCGGTATCTGCCCGAGGTCTTCTGCCGTGAAGACAGATGCAAAGAACTCATTTAATTTCTCTGCCATCTCTAAGTCTCCTTTTATCTCCCCTTTCCCTCCCTCACCATCCAGAGGGCCAACCGCTTCTCTGGCGGGTTTCCTGCTTCTAACATATTTGAAGAAGCTTTTATTATTCCCCTTAATGTTGCTGGCCATGCGTTCCTCATAGTCTCGCTTGGCCTCCCCTATCACCTTCTTACATTTCTTTTGCCACAGTTTATGTTCCTTTTTATTCTCTTCATTAGGGCAAGACTTCCATTTACAGAAGGAAGCTTCCTTGCCCTTCACAGCCTCTCTAACTTGGCTGGTTAGCCATGAGGGCACCCTCCTGGATTTAGTGGAACCCTTCTTTCTTTGCGGTATACACCTCTGCTGGGCCTCTATTACTGTTGTTTTAAGCAGCCTCCATGCACTCTGGAGAGATTGGACTCTTTTTACCCTCCCTTTCAACCTCCTTCTAACCAGCCTCCTCATTTGAGGGAAGTCCGCCCGTCGGAAGTCAAGGGTTTTTGTTAGAGATTTGCCTGGTATCCTTCCCTAACGTGCACGTCAAAACGGATCGCAGCATGATCACTGTTCCCCAATGGCTCAGTAACATTTACATCTCTAACCAGGTCCTGCGTACCGCACAAAATTAAATCCAGAGTCACCTGTCCTCTGGTGGGCTCCGTGACTAGCTGATCTAAGCCACAGTCATTTAGCACGTCAAGAAATCCGGTTTCCTTATCGTGACCAGAACACAAATTGACCCAGTCAATATGAGGATAATTGAAGTCCCCCATGATTACAACCCTGTCCTTCCTTGTCACCTCCCTGATCTGTTTCCTCATTTCAAGGTCCCCATCAGATTTCTGGTCTGGAGGACGATAGCACGCCCCCAGTATTACATCGCTGCACAAGCCTGGTAATTTAACCCACAGAGATTCTACGGTGGAGTCGGACCCACCTTCAATCTCTACTTTGCTGGATTCTATCCCTTCCTTAACATAAAGGGCCACCCCACCTCCAACACGCCCCTGCCTGTCCCTCCTGTAGAGTTTATAGCCCGGGATTGCGGTATCCCACTGATTCTCCGCATTCCACCAGGTTTCCGTTATGCCCACTATGTCAATGTTTTCCCTTGTCACCAGACATTCCAGTTCTCCCACCTTTGCTCGTAGACTTCGGGCATTCGCATAAAAGCATTTGTACACGGAATGCCCCAGGATGCGCTGCTTATTCGCTCCTTTGTCCCCGCATCTTCTCATTGTGCCAAACCGTCTATCACATCCCATCACCCTACCTTTCCCAATTTCTTCTCCTACTCTGCCTTTGTCTTGTTGTTCTCTAACCTCCCCATCCTCATCCCATAGGGATGAGGAGTCCCGAACCGGATGCCCCTCGGCTCCTGTTGGCTCCTGTTCTCCCCAATCTGAGGCACTGTAGACTACTAACTTGGGTCTTTCACTGGCTGGCAACTTCAGTTTGAAGTCCAGGGTGCCTTTTAGGTACCTTGCAACCCTCTAAATTCCAAGCCAGTCCCATTTTGTGGGAGAATTATTTTTCCTACTCAGAATTCCAGAAGCAGTTGCAATGTCAGGCCTTCTTGTGTTTGAAAGATAAAGCAACTGGCCTGTTGCTTCCCTGTATTGTGTGTTGTTTGGGAGAGGTTCACTTTCATCTGTTTGTTTGAGAAAGTTGGTCTCCATTGGTGTAGCTGTTGGGTGTGCATCTTTGAGTCCTAGCGACTCCAACAAATCCAGAATCTTTGTTTTCTGGCTGAGAAGAAAACTTCCGTCTTGTTCTCTTTCTACTTGCATACCCAAGTAATAAGTCACCTTTCCTAGCTCTTTAATTTCCACTTCTTTGTTCAAGTGGTTAACTAATTCTTTGTAATCTTGTCCTTTCTCATAAAAACACAGCAAGTCATCCATGTAAACCAAGACATAAGTCCATTTTCCATCCTTTTGTCTTGTGTACAGACACTGGTCTGCTGCACCTTGTGTGAAGTGTAGTTGTGTCAACATATGGTGCAGTTTTTCATTCCAAGCTTTGGCTGATTGCTTTAAGCCAAGCTTGCATATTAGATGAGCCTTCTTGCTGTCTGTGGTTGTTTCATGTAAAGCTCCTCCTTAATTTCTCCATGGAGAAATGCAGTCTTAACATCCAAATGTTGGACAGACATTTTTCTGGAAGCAGCTATGCTTAGAAGCAGTCTTATAGTAGTGTGTTTCATTACAGGTGCAAAAACCTCATCAAAATCTTCTCCATATTTCTGGGAGAAACCTTTGGCTACAAGTCTTGCTTTATAGTGCTCTATTTGGCCTTGTGCATTTGTTTTGGCCTTAAAGACCCATTTGCACCCTATTGCCTTTTTATTTGGTGGTAACTTGGTTAATTTCCATGTTTTGTTTTTGTGTGGTGCATCTATTTCTTCTTGTGCAGCCCTTTTCCACTTACTTGATACTTCTGCAGGCATTGCTTTTACCTCTTTCCAGGATTCTGGTTCACGTTCTGATGACGACCCTGCAGGGTAGGTCAGCCCAAGTTGTGGAGGTGGTACGCCTTTGTTCTCTCTGGATGAATGTCTGGGTTCTGCTGGAACTTGGTCTACCTGTGCAGCAACTTCTGGCTCCAACAGTTCCTCTTCTTCATCAGTCTCCTCTTCTTCATCAGTCTCTTCTGCTGCTGCACTGGTCTCATCACTCTGCAGTGAGTGCAGTCTCATCACTCTGGTGATGAGGGTCCTGGTATGCTGTTATGATAAACTGGTACATACATGAGTTCCTCATCTGTCTGTGATACACCATTAATGAATCTTTTGCTTTTGTCAGCCTTTTCATTATCTGCAAAGTATAGACCATGCCTAGTAGTCACCTTTCCGGTGTGCATGTCCATAACTTTGTAACCTTTTGTTCCTGGAGCACAGCCTATGAAAAGACCTTATTCAGCTCTCAGGTCTAGCTTGGACCTTTTCTCCTTCGGAACATAGGTATAGACCTTGCATCCAAACACACGAAGATGCTTCATGTCTGGTGCTCTGCCATGCTACAGCTCAAAAGGGGTTTTGTTGCTTACAACACCCTTTGTGGGTAGTCTGTTTGCAAATAGTTGGCAGTGATTATTGCTTCACTCCAAAAATTTGTGGGTAGCTCGCAATAAGTCAGCATGCATCTAGCCATTTCTAAGAGGCTTCTATTTTTGCGTTCTGCAACACCGTTCAATTGTACTGTGTATGTTACAGTTAATTTATGTTTGATTCCTTGGCTTTCTAGAAGTGACTTTGTGTGCTGTGAGGTGTACTCACCACCGTTGTCAGTCTGCAACGCACCAGAATTCCTTTCAAACTTGTTCTTCACCATGGCTAGGTATTTTCTGAGCATCTCAGGAACTTCACTTTTCTCTTTCAGCAGATAAATCACTGTGTATCTCAAGAAATACACAGGTACAGGTACAGGCGCCCTACAGGTAGACCACAGCTGCGATACAAGGACATCTGCAAGAGGGATCTGAAGGCCTTAGGGATGGACCTCAACAAGTGGGAAACCCTGGCCTCTGAGCGGCCCGCTTGGAGGCAGGCTGTGCAGCATGGCCATTCCCAGTTTGAAGAGACACTTGGCCAACAGTCTGAGGCTAAGAGGCAAAGAAGGAAGGCCCATAGCCAGGGAGACAGACCAGGGACAGACTGCACTTGCTCCCGGTGTGGAAGGGATTGTCACTCCCGGATTGGCCTTTTCAGCCACACTAGACGCTGTGCCAGAACCACCTTTCAGAGCGCGATACCATAGTCTTTCGAGACTGAAGGTTGCCAATACTTTATCTCAAGAAATCATCTACAAATATTAATACATATTTATAGTTCCCTAGTGAGTGACTAGGCATTGGACCTACTAGATCACTTTGTACAATTTCCAGAACTTTGGTGCTGAGCTGTTCAGTCCTCTTTGGGAAGGATGGACTGACTGCCTTGCCTTTGATGCAACATACACATCTGTCTGGATGGTTCTCACAGTGTTTTACCTGTATTCCTTTGGCAAGGTCCTTGTTTTGCAAGTCTAGGACTGCAGCTGTGTCTCTGTGTCCCAGCCTGCGATGCCACAAGTTCAAACAGTCTTTGCTACAGGTTTGCTTAGCACTCATCAGCTGTGCTTCTTCTTGGCACAATTCTAAAACATAAACTCCATCTCTTTCAAAACCTTGACCTGTTAACGTATTATCGCTTACTCATATGATGTCACAGCCTTTTTCTGTGAAGATAACTCTGTGCCCACGTTTTACTATCTTTGATATCCACTTATGTCTGGGGAATACACAACATCATGTACTGTAATGTTGTTTATTGAATCGTCTGCTACACATTTCATTTGCACTGTCCCTTTTCCTTGGATCTGGACTTTCTTACCATCAGTTATGGTAATCTGACCTTCCACCTCTGTGTCCATTTCCTGAAAGAAACTTCAGATGGAACATGTATGAAATGAGCATCCTGAATCAATAATCCATTCCTTCTTTTCTACTTTTTCTCTGAACCAAAGATTATGATTGTTCTCTTGGTTTGAGCTGCTGCTTGTAAATCTGTGAGTGGGATTGCCAACTCCCTTCTTCTGATTCTCTCTCTGACCCTTTCCTCTGCCTTGGGTGGGGCTTAGGTGCTGCTCCTTCATGCCTGGCTGCTTTAAATGACAAAGGCGAACGAAGTGGCCTTCTTTGTTGCAAGGATGGCATCTTAAGGGTCTCTTGTGTGGCTTAAAATCTGCCCTGTAATCTGATCCAGTTGCAGAATCCTCTTGCCTGAAGGGTGTGCAATATGATCTCAGCTCTGCAAGTATGGCTTTATACTCCTTTCTCTCTCTTCCAAATATTGCTGACTTAAAGCCTCCAAAAACAGATTCATCAAGACATCCTACAAGGTATGCCACTCTTTGGTCTTCCAAAAAAACCAAGTTGGTAAGCGCTAAGTCATTGAAGAGCTGAGTCAATTTGCTACAGTATTTATCACAGTCCTCCTTTCTTTCTAGTTTGAGGCAACACAACTCATTAATCAATCTGAACTGATCCTTCACTCCTGTTTTTGCATAGGTTTCAGTCAGGATAGCCATCGTTTCTTTTGCTGTTTAAGCCTCTCGTAACATAAGGCAATTGAAGATCAGTTAATGATCTGAGAATGAGGCACTTAGCTTTGCCATCTTCTCTGCTCCATGCTGAGATTGCTGCCTCTCCATTAGTAGGATGCTCTGCCTCTAGAGCGGACAATGCTCCATGCATTTGGATTTCTGCCATAATCCTACAATGCCAGTTGTGGAAGTTTTTGGGGTTCAGCCTGACCATTGGTTGGACGGCTAAGGCTCCTACGTCTGTTCCTTCTGCCATTGTTTACTCAGCAAGCAAGTTCAGCCTTATAGAGTGGGTGGGGAGAGTTCCCAAAAATCAAAAAAATATTCTTTCAAGGTATCTGGGCTTCCCAGTACACAACCCACCTAGGTTTCTTGGTACCTGGTCTCTGGGTTCCTTAGTGCAAGGTCCTTGGGTTCCTTAGTGTCTGGTCCCTGGGCCCATAACCTATTGGAGGAATCTTAAAAAAATTGGTTTCCTCTTTAGGGGGGAAGCAGAGTAGCTTCAGCAGCAGACGCCCCCCCCCCCTTGCTGGGAATCAACCCCAGGGAAGCTCCCACACCCGACTGACTGCTAATTAATAAAAGACAAATGGCAATGGCTGGTTGAAGTTGCAAAAGAGAGTCATTTACTCATGGTTCCATAGAAGCATGATTACAGCATCTGATTATGATCAGAGGTTACACTAAACTTAAGATAACAAGGCCCTGGAGCTGCCTCGTCCTGCGTGCCATGTGGTCAAGATGCCGTTGCCAGCAGAGCCCTGCTGTGACCCATCTTGTCAGGTCAGTGTTCAGTGAGGAAGAGAGGAAGAAGAGGGCGTGCATGGAGCAGAAGGGAAGGTTATAGGGTTTGGGCCACACCCCCACATAGGTCATCCAAAGGGGACAGGTAAAGTGTAGGGTCACTGGGCCATAGCTTAACCCTTTCAGGACAGTATCCTGCCACCTCTGGACAGCAGATGGAGTTGCACCAAACTCCAACACAGAGTGCCTACACCTTGAACCATTGCCTAGAAGAGGGAACTTGGGCAGGCGCAGCTCAACATGGAAGGGCTTAAAAGAGCTGCACCAGCCCAAATTCCCTCTTCTAGCCAATGTTTAAAGATAGAGGCACTCTGTCCTCCATTGGATCTGGTCACTCTGGGTGTGGAGCAGCACCTGAACTGCTAGTCAGAGGTGATGATCTGTAGAGTCCCAGCTTTTGAAAGAATCCCCAGTGGTGCTTTCCCATCAGATCCCATCAGAGCATGGCTCTGATGATCAAGTCAGTGCTGTGAATATTCGGATGTGTTGGCTCTGGACTGGGCACCTGGGACGCACACTCTTGGAAGAGTTGGAGGAGATACGGTAGGCTGCTAGAGCCAGAGGCACTCTGAAAACATGCTGCAGGTCCACTTGGCAAGAAGGGGCATCTTGTGCAAATTACAGCCTTTCCAACTGTCTGGAGCAGCTGCAGCTGCAATGCAGCCCCCGGAAATACCACCTAACCTTGGGGAGGCCACCACAACAGCAGCCCCCCAAAAAACTTAGTTTGTACCCTATTGGCATATCTGCATTGGTGCTGGAAAGTGTTAGGATTGGGTTGTTAACATCCCCAGACAATCCTATGCATGTCTATGCAGAAGTAAGTCCAAATGTATTAAATATGACTCACTCCCAGGAAAGTGTGTAATATAGGATTGAAGTCTCTCATACTGTTTCTGCTGCTGCTGACTTTCTTGTCCCCAAACCCCTGAGTATGTTTTGCTGTCGCAGACAATTAGACACATGTTGTTACAAATGAACCATGCCGGAGTCAATGGATGGGAACTCCCTTTCCTGGCAGTTCACCAAGACCGGGGCTTCCGGGAGTGGCTGAGCGCAGGCCAGATCCCATCATTGGTATTCCCAAGAACTAGGAGAGCAGAGACAAAGTCCCACCTAAAATGCTGGAGAGCCAGCCCCACTGCCAGACCTGACGTGACCCAGACCCAAGACTTCCTGTTTTCTGAAGTTTGCCCACTGGTCCAACTCCTCCTTTTTCTCTTCTCCAGGAGGACGCGGGAGCTGATCTGTAAGGCCGCCCTGCTGAGCGAAGGGTGCATCGCTACACACCTTGTCTTGGACTTTGCAAGGGCTTGTGGTCTTCAGGGCTTGCAGTCTTTAGGGTGGGTCTTTCCACAGAACATATTCTTAGAACCCTATTGAAAAATGGTAGTTTGGGTTAGCCTTACTATGTAAACCGCCTTGAAAGCTGCACAAAAACAGAGAAAGGTAGTATATAGATACCAATGTATGTATGTATGTATGTATGTATGTATGTATGTATGTATGTATGTAAGGTGCCCCCAAATTCTTTACACCCTTCCTTTACATGCTTACCTGGGAATAGGTCACATGGAATTTGGGACTGTGCTGGCAACAGACCCTGCCTGTCTTGTTTTTAATCTGAGGACCACACCATCTTGGCCCACTTACAGGGTTGTTTGTAGCATTGCTGAGAGGGTGGGGGAAGGGAGAGCTCTGATCTCCCAATTTGCTCTGTGACAGAGGAAGCTCCACTGAACCAAGCCTCGCTGGGTAGGCCCAAGCAGGCCAGAGTTTTTCAGCCTCTGTTCCCAGCAGCAGCAGCATGAACATAGCAATGCCTTTATTCTGCAAGGTGTTCTGACATGCGCACCTGGATGTCAAAGACCACCAGGTTGGAGAGGGAGACTTTTAGCTCCTGGAAAATATCGGGAATCCGGGGACGTGTGGTGGGTGGGGAGGCAGGTGAGGCAGAGCCTCCCCACTGGAATCCTTGGAAACGCACCACTGCTGTGGAAGGTGTGCAAGCTCACACAACCCATGCGCAGAGCACGGAGCATGTGGAAAGCACATAGCAGGTGCACTGTGTGTGCTTGCACACCTCCCATGGCTGCAGCACTTTTCCAAAGACTCCAGTGGGGTGGGGAGGCTCTGCCTCACTTGCTTCCCCACCCACCACGCGTCCCTGCGGGAATCACCACTAGTCTGTGTTTTTTCAGTAGGAGGCGTGTTTGCCAATGAGGGGAGGAAAAGGGGGCTCCTGCATGGCACAGATGAGCAGTGTTCCTGGATGAACTAAGGCTGAAGTCCTGTATACACATACACACTTATCTAGGAGTAAGTCCCATTGAATTCAGTGCAGACCTGCTGAGGGGCTGCTTGGATAGAGGGGGCGGAGAGGAGAGGCTGCCAGGAAGGCTCTTATTGTGCTGGAGTTTGTGGACCGAATCGGCACCTGCTTTTGTTTTGTTGTTATTAATTTCACTTTGAAAGGTTAGTTGCAGTTCTCTTTCGCTTGAGACACGTTCTCAAAACATAATATAAAAACAACCAAGAGATGGGAAATTTGCCTTTGGAAGAGTGTCAATGGCCAGAAGGAAGGAAGGAGGGCAGAACCAGTCCCTTGGATTTATTGTTTCCTCCCGTGTCTTCCAAGAACTGCAAGGCATTTTCCCGGTTGCTTCAAGTCTTGGACGAGTCATTGGGCATGTTGAGCTGCATGTGAGATCTGTTGCCTCCCGCTAGCTAAACCCCATGCCTGGCACATGCTCCCGAGCCTTCCGGGCCACGTGCTGGCATCCTGGGCGTGCGCCACGCACAGCAATGTGCCTGGTGAATTCCAGTCAAAGAATGGAAGTTACCTCGAGCAGAGGAGAACCAGGACAGCCCTTCTGCCAACAAGCGCCTGAACTCTGAAGCAAGGAGCGCTGCTCACCAGTGGCAGTTCCCATGGCCTCTTCCCGGCTCTCAGAAGCTCCTGGCACAGGGTCTCCTAGAGGAATTTTATCAGGGGGTACCAAGTTTCTTTTGGGCCCCTTTGCAAAGGGCGAAGGGGTGAAAAAGAGCAGGGAAGGGTGGTGATGGGCATGCAGAATAGGGGCAGGGAGGGGTGAAACAGGGTGGGGGAGGGTAGAGACAGCTGGAAAAGTCTTTAGAGCCCAGGTCTACCGACCCATGTGGCATCAGTAGTGTCCCCAGCATCCCCAATTGTGGTTGTGTTGCCAGCATCCAGTGCGGGCAACAAGTCTGAATAGATAGGAAAATGGCTCCTGGGTTCCTGCAAAATTAAACGAGAACTCACACACACTGTCTTATCGTCCGCTGGCCTCGCTAGAGTTACACTCAAAGAAAAAAGCCAGCGCTCCTGGTGATCTCCCCAGGTGATGGTCCCCGAGACACAGGGACCTCGACGCCAGTTGGGTCCCAGGGACGCTCAAGGGATGCGCCACCATGGAGCAGAAGCTGCCCAGTAGTTTCCACCTCGTCGTGACCTTCCCCCTTGTAAAACCTTCCCCGGGGACAGAGGCCCAGCGAGCTTCCTCGGGCTCTTGCATCGACAAGTCCATTTCGGTTCAGCAGCGCCGAAGCGCCGGGCCAAGACGCCCTGCAGGTTGCAAAGGCTCTTCTTAACGCAGGGACCTTAACGCTCTTCCTGCAGGCGCTGCTGCTTCGGGTAGAGGCGATCCACAGCAGCCTCTACTGGCCGCGACGAGAACTGCAGACGGAGAGAGCGTCCGCCCCCGTCAATTAGGCAGAGGAGGAGAATCGCGGAGGCGGCCGGGCTGCTGGGTGAAGGCGGCGACTCTCGCTCCACACCGCCTCTGTGTCCGCCTCTGTGTCCGCTCCTGCTCCGCAGAGGACGGAGGGCTGTTGGCCAGCGAACCGCCCTTAATTCTACGCATCTTGAGTAAAAACCCTCCAATCTCTGATTCTAGGGAGGCCTGGAGGCTGATGCCTGCATTTAGGACAATGAACAGCAAAAGAAACTCTGCACAGGCTCAGAGGCACTGTTATTACTTCACATTTTGTATGACTAAAAAGCGTCCTCGGACTGAAGCGTGGCACAAATACAGTTCTTGGTACTTCCCAAAAGAAATGGAATCTCCCTCCATTCATCTCCTCTCTCTTCCTCTCAAAAGATCTGTGCACCTTGTTTATGCTGCTGGGATCACAGAAAGACTCACTACAGAACTTGCTACTGAAAGGCCATCAATTTTTTTCACAATCTACAACTGTATTTTGTTTCTCAGGTTCTTGTAGCACATTAATCCCTCAGCCTCTTTTCAGTGACAGCCTGTGCTCCATGGAAACAGTTGTCTCAAATATGAGAGTATCTTTGAGCATATGCAGAATTCCTTTCTCAAGGCACCACCTCTCTTGCCTACCTAGAACTAAGAGGTCTCTGTTGAGAGAAAGTATGTGCAGACTCCCTGAAGAAAATGAACTTCCTTCCTCTCTACTTCCAGTAACTGGGACATATTTATTCCTCTTCCTCCTCCTGGAAGCTATAGAAGGCCAAATGATTTCCTACCCTAGTCCCAAGATAAGTGAAAAGATATATGGACATAAGTGAAAAGTACGTAAAATGTTTCATTGGGGGCTTGGGGCTGAAAGGGAGCGGTGAATTTTCTGTCTGTGATAGGAAAGGCGCCATTCCTTCTTCTCTGGGATCAAGGGATGCCACCATCAAAGAGTCCAATGGGGGTTAAACCTGTACTCCATTAATATCTACTTACAAGGATTAGAGCAGTGCTGCCCAAACTTTTTAGCATTTAGCATAGGACCCAATTTTTAAAACAACAATCTACCGCGATCCATCAGATTGAAAAAGAGAGATCTAAAAAGAAATACTTTATTAATTAATAATTATGAATTATTAATTGATAATAATTGAGATTCTTTGCTTCTGAATGTGTATGTGTGTGTAGATATTTGCTAGGCTCTCCCCAAAATTGGAAGCCCCCTAAGCACTGTTCCCTCAAACCTTTACAGTCATTCCAGGGTACCCAGAAAGCTGAACTGAAGAGCATGACGTGCAGTTAAGGGATTTCCAGGCCAGAAAAATAAGGCTGAACTGGGTTCACACATGATCTGTAGCACTCCAATTAGTAGAGAAAAATCAGAAAATGTGACATTTTAATTTGGGGGTATTACCTCATACCACAGGTTAGCATTCTAGCCTATGATTTTCTTCTACAAACCAAGCAAAGTTCGCAGAGTTAAAAAAAAATTCAAAAACTTTTCCCAGTTCACCAAAAATTGACCCACAACCCACTGTTGGGTCCTGACCCACAGTTTGGGAAACACTGTTCTTGAGATTATTGTGGCTGATTCTTCCCTCCCTTTGCAATCCTCCACTACCCACAACCCCCCACTCTCCCTCTACAGTCCTCCACTAGCACCTCTGGTGTAGGGGCATGTCATGTCCTTTCTGGACAGCTCATCCACCTTTGGTCCCCACCTGTCACTCAACCCTCACCTGTGGCTCTCAGTAGCTGTAGCATGCGCAGCAGCCGCACCCCGGCAACAGCTTCGACAGGCTGGCCAAACCAGGTTGAAGGTAGCCGTCGGGTCATTGACCTTCAGTGAGTTAGGTGAGTTAGGGATTTGTCTATCCTGAGCATGTGAAGACAGATTCCAGTGGATCAAGCAGATGAGTCCTACTAGAATAGGACCAACGGTCATGAAGGCAAGTGACATGGTAAGAGTACAGCGAGACACGAAGACGCCCTGGTCAAACACTGCACCCAGCCCATCTCCCACCGTCTCGACTTTTGTCCTGCCATTGGAGTAAGATGGAATCTGGAAAGAGAGAGTGAGGCTGACTATGCGCACATCTCCCTCGCTGTAATCCAATTCATGTGCAAATCTTGACATTTCCCAACTTTTATAAACTTTAAAGTCCTGTGGCGATGAGCAAGCAACGAAGCAGTATGCGTGGATACACTGGAAGCCATAGCTGCAGACCTGCACAGGAGGCTCAGGTCTAATGGTCGTTTTCTTGTTGACCGAAGCAACAGCTGGATTTGGCATCTACCTGAGTGACTGAGCAGCCCTCTTTAGGACCACACTGCTCACCTCCACAGCAGAGGAAGTGGCTAGAAAAGGTGCCCTAAACATTGTTTGCTTCACAGAACCCTGGCCAGCTTACCGCGAGTGGAGAGGATCCCATTTCATGCAGTCGAACAACAAAACTTCCAAACGCAAGGTGACACGACTCACTATTGGCACATGGAACGTTCACACGCTTCAAGATGACCCCTCAGCAGAGCAACCAGAAAGAAGAACAGCCCTGGTCACTGGAGAGCTCGCAAGATTTAACATCAATATTGCAGCCCTGTGTGAAACTCGTCTAGCCAACAAAGGTCAGCTTACAGAAACAGGAGGCGGTTACACAGCTTTGCGGTCAAGAATTGTCTTGTCTGCAAACTTGCCAGTCTTCCCAAAGGTGTGAACAACCGACTCATGACACTGTATCTCCCACTACCGGGAGGAAAGCAAGCCACACTGGTCAGCGTCTATGCACCTATAATGACGAATCCAGATGAAGTAAAGGACGAGTTTTATGAAGATGCCCTACTCTCATCCGTGAAGCTCACCGACAGGCTGAATCTACTTGGCGATTTCAACGCAAGAGTAGGATCCAATCACTCTGCATGGGATGGCGTCATTGGAAAAAATGGAATCGGCAAATGTAACAGCAATGACTTACTACCACTGAAGACATGTGCGGCTCATGATCTGATCATTAGCAATACCATCTTCCACCTGCCCACTTGCAAAAAGATGTCCTGGATGCACCCACGCTCCAAGCACTGGCATCTTATTGATTATGTCATTGTGCGGAGGAAAGACAGAAAGGATGTAAGGATGACCAAGGCCATGCCGAGTGCTGAATGTTGGACTGACCACAGACTTATCATCTCCAAATTAAGCCTTCACATCAAGTCAAAGAGACGTCCGCAGGGAAACAAAACTGAGACAAAAAAGATCAATGTCAGTAAACTGAGGAATCCCATCACAGCAGCCTCACTAGCAGAAGAACTTGGCAATGAGCTCTTGGAGCTACAATTAGAGGAAAATGCTGAGAAGGACTGAGAACGCTTCCGGGACACCGTGCACTCTTCTGCACTAAAGATTCTTGGACCCTCATACAGGAAACAGCAGGACTGGTTTGATGATAACAATGAAGAGATCAAGGTCCTACTTGCTGAAAAGCACCTCCTTCACCGTGCTCATCAGAACGACCCGTCGTCAACAACTAAGAAAAATATTTTCAACAACATTTGCAGGACCGTACAGAGCAAGCGCTGCAAGATGGGCATGGTGGAGTGCCACAGCAGATGAAATCCAGAAGTTTGCTGATAGGAACAATGCCAAATGGTTCTATGGAGCTCTCAGATCCTTGTATGACCTCAGCCCTTAGGGAGCTCTCCTCTGCTGGACTCAGATGGTGTGACTCTCATTACTGAGAAGACCCTGATTCTACAGTGTTGGGCTGAGCACTTTCAATCCATACTGAACCGTCTATCCTCCATCAGTGACGAGGCAATTGACTGCCCCAGGTGAATATCAACTACAGCCTGGATGTCCCCCCATTGGAGACTGAAACCCTGCAGGCCATTAGCCAGTTGTCCAGTGGCAAGGCCCCAGGATCTGACGCGATCCCAGCAGAAGTTTATAAAGATGGTGGTGCAGTGCTTGCCGATAAACTCACTAACTGTTCCAGTCTTTCTGGAATCAAGGATCCATCCCTCAGGAACTGAAAGAAGCATCTGTTGGCATCGGGTGATTGCAGAGAGCTTACTCCCACTGCCCAAGGTCGCTCAGCCTGGCACAGTTCCCGGGGAGTATGTGTGTAGCAGCTGTGGATGAAAGCATGTGTCGGCGATGAGGAACACACAGGACAGACAGCAGGGTCCTTCACCAAACTTGTATTTACAGGTACATTGCATTCTAGTACAGGCAATAAGCGTGGGTCCCAATGCAGGGAACCGGAGCCACCCACTCTCACAATACGTGGAGCACAGTGACAGAGTGCTCCGCGTCCTGCCATCCAACAACCCAGTTTGACCTGCAGTGGCTGCTTTGGTTTTATATCACTGCTGGCCAATGGGTGCCTGTGTGAGGGCAGGCTCGGGCTAGTCGGCCCCACCCATTCCCAGTTGCGTTTGGCAATCACTTCACACCTGCTGAGTGACTCAGCACCTCTTTTGTTTTTGTAACAGATAACATCCACAAGGTCGCCAGTTCGAGGCCACCGGCACCGTGCGACCTTGAAGCAGCTGACAAGCTGAGCCGAGTTATTCCATCTGCTCTGAGCGTGGGAGGATGGAGGCCAGAATGTGAAGCCAGATCGGAATGAAACACCTGAATGTAGCGGTTCTTGAAAGAAAGAACCTTCTTTCAATTGTAAAAATCCCTATTTAATAAGGGATTTAAATAAAGCCTGCCTATGTAAACCACCTTGAATAAAGTCTTGAATAAAGACCAAGAAAGGCGGTATATAAATACCTGTACTACTACTACTACTACTACTATTATTATTATTATTATTATTATTATTATTATTATTATTATTATTATTATTAACAGGCTTTAACTGCATTTGCTCAGGCTGGACCTTGAATAGGTCTCCTGTCTCACAGACTGGGGTCCTCCTCCAGTAACTCCCTTCATAGGGATTGGGCACAACCCTTGACAGCATCCATCGTACACCTCTACAAGAGGAAAGGAAATCGACAAGTCTGCAATCATTACAGAGGAATATCACTGCAGATGGTTAATCCATTAATCCAGTGATAATCCATTACAGATGGATTATCTCCATCGCAGGCAAGATCCTTGCACAAGTGTTGCTGAATTGCCTAATTGACCACCTGGAACAGGGCCTACTACCCGAGACACAGTGGGGCTTCCACAAAGAGTGTGGCACTGTGGACATGATCTTCGCAGCCCGACAGCTCCAAGAGAAGTGTCAAGAGCACAATCGTGAACTGTACACCACCTTTGTGAATCTCACCAAGGGTTTTGACACTGTCAGTCGCGAAGGTCTGTGGCGCATCATGTCAAAGTTTGGGTGCCCTGACAAATTCATCCTGATGGTGTATCGGTTCCACGATGGCATGATGGCTCGTGTTCTGGACAACGGAGAAGCCACAACCGTCGTCAAGCAAGGGTGCGAGGTGGCACTGACCCTGTTCAGTATAATGTTTTCAGCCATGCTGTCAGACGCCTTTCAGAACAGTTCCATGGGAGTCAGCCTGAGGTACAGGACCGATGGGAAACTGTTTAACCTGCGTAGACTCCAGGCTGTCACCAAGATAAAGGAGACTGTGCTGTGAGACCTTCTTTTTGCTGACAACTGTGCCCTGAATGCTGGATCAGAACAGGAAATGCAAGCCAGTATGGACAAATTCGAAGCAGCGTGTGACAACTTTGGCCTCCTCATCAACACAAATAAAACCGAAGTGATGCACCAGCCAGCTCCAAAGGCCCAACACCGAGAGCCCACCATCATAGTTAAGGACAAAAGCTGCAAGCAGTGAACCAATTTACATACCTTGGCAGCACCCTCTCCCGCGCAGTGACAATTGACAGCGAGGTCAACTGCAGAATCGCCAAGGCAAGTTCTGCATTCGGCAGACTGCGGACCAACGTGTGGAATCGCCGTGGAATAAGCCTTGCTACAAAGCTTAAAGTCTACTGAGCGGTTGTGCTAACTACTCTGCTGTATGCCAGTGAGACTTGGACTTTGTACAGGAGACACACCAGGCAACTGAACCACTTCCACACAACGTGCCTCTGCAGACCTCCGAGGATCTGGTGGCAGGACAGGGTGCCAGATGCAGAAGTCCTCACCAGAGCAGGACTGCCGTCAGTTCACACCCTGCTGATGAAAGCGCAGACACGCTGGGCAGGTCATGTTGTAAGGAGGCCAGACCACCGCATCCCTAAACAGCTCTTCTATGGTGAGCTGTCTCAAGGAAAGCGATCACACGGGGGACAAAAGAAGCAATATAAAGCCTCTCTCAAGTCCCTGGATATTGACACCACCACTTGGGAAATCCTGGCACACAACCGATCGACATGGCGCAGGCTGATCCACCAAGGCTGTCAGACATCTGAAGCCAGAAGGACAACCGTAGCAAAAGAGAAGCGAGCACTCCGGAAAGCCAGAGCTGCAAATGCTGCAACAGTGGTGCCTACACATGTCTACCTGACATGTGGCGGAACATTCCATGCTTGTATCGGCCTTATTAGTCACCTGCGGACACGCTGCACCCACAATTTGTTAGGTGCCAAGGTCTTCTTCGAAAACAATGAACGATCATCATCCTCATCCTCATCTTCATCATCATCAGCTGTTTCTTCAAGAATTCTTTCACATTCATTTAATTTTATGTGACTATGTGTCATGATAGAGTCCCATCTCTGACTTCAGAAAAATATCATCTTCAGTGCTATCCTCAACTTATCCAGCTTGGCCATTCTCGTTCATCTTCCCAATGCCGAACTGACCTAAGCAAGTGGGCCACAAACTGTTATCAGCACCAACTCTAGCATTGAAATTGCCGAGGATGAACAATGGCTCTTTTACGGGGATCTTCTTGATAGTGGTGGCCAGGTCATCATAGAATTTGTCTTTGGCTTCTGCTGGAGATGACAAAGTCGGTGCATAAGCACTGATGAGAGTGACAGGTCCTGCTGATGACTGAAGTAGCAGGGACAAAATTCTTTCACTTCCCACAGTAGGTGGGATGATGGACTTCAGCAGGGAATTTCTGACTGCAAAGCCAACACCATGTTCCCTGGTTTCGTTTGGTGGTTTTCCCTCCCAGAAAAATGAGAAATTTCTCTCCTTGACAGATCCGGAATCTGGAAGCCTCGTCTCTTGAAGGGCGATGATGTCCATCTGCAGTCTGCTCAGCTCCATGTCGATGACAGCTGTTTTGCGTGTGTCGTCTATTTCTTGCAGGTCATCAGAAAAGCCAGGTGTCATTGTCCTAACGTTCCAGGTGCCCAGCTTTAGGGCAGGAGTTTTCTGTTTTCTGTTGCATGGTGCAGAGTTGTCGATCTGCTTGTTGGTTTTCACCCTAAACCCCACGCACCCCGTGAGGTTAACAGACTGTGGCGAGGCAGCACCTTACTGACTGGGGACTGCCCAGCTTAAGGCGGGTGGTAGCTGCCCAATGAGATGCAATGATCTCTCCCACCGTCGGAAGCAGCCCCTGGTGTCACGCTCTACGCCAATCGAGCGAAGACTTATAACTGGTAAACTGCTACTTCCTGTGTTGTGCCGACGCCGTATGGCGAAGTTGGAGTGTCCTCTGCAGTGCGCGAAGCCTGGGTAAAGAAGGCATGGAGGATAGGCTGTTACCCATGCAGCAAATCCCCCCCTCTCCACGTCGCTGGAATGGTCCAATGGAAAGGCAGAAGCCAATACGGTTGGTTCCAGCCGCGTCGCAGGAGTTGCCAGAACGTGACTGTGTTCAGCTGTGAACTGCCTCAGGGACAGGTAATTTCCAAGTACCCACAATGCCCTTCCCCCCGCACCTTCCGTTTCACTCACACATCACTCTTTCCAATTTCCAGGTACCCACAATGCCCTTCCCCCCGCACCTGCTAGACTTTTAACGCCTAAAAACGCCTTTAAAACGCCTGCTAGACGCCTTTAAAATGCCTTTAAAACGCGTTTAAAATGCCTGCTAGAGTTCTGCTGTCATCATGGTCTTTGTGTCAGCAATACGTTCTTCAACATGAAGCCCCAACACAGAGTCTCTTGGAGACACCCAAGACTTTAAACGACTTTAAAATGCCTGTTAAACATTTTAAATGTTTTAAACGCCTTTAAAACGCCTGCTAGACGCCTTTAAAACGCCTTTAAAACGCCTTTAAAACACCTGCTAGAGTTTTGCTGTCATCATGGTCTCTGTGTCAGCAATACGTTCTTCAACATGAAGCCCCAACATAGAGACTCTTGGAGACACCCAAGATCAAAGCACTGGCACCAGCTCAACCTGATTCTCACCAGACGCTCCAGCCTTTCCAGCACCAAGATCACACGCAGCTACCAGAGTACTGACCACTCCCTGGTGTGCAGCAGAGTGAAACTGCAAACAAAGCAACTGTATCACACGAAAAAGGAAGGAAGACCTCGCATTGATACCAGCAAGACCTGGGATCAGAGAAAAGTGGAGGAATTTGCACGAGCGCTTGAGGAATCTCTTCCAGGCCCGGTCGATGCAAACACATCCAACAGATGGGAACATTTCAAGAATGCCGTTTACAACACCGCCTTGTCCATATTTGGCAAGAAGACCAACAAGATGGCAGACTGGTTTGAAGCCCACTCTGAGGAGTTGACACCAGTCATTGAGGAAAAGAGGAGAGCTCAAGCAGCACACAAGGCCTGTCCCAGTGAGCGCAACCTGCAGGTCCTCCGAGCTGCTCGCAGCAAAGTCCAGCAGACTGCCAAGAGATGTGCTAAATACTACTGACTTCAGCTCTGCTCCCAGATACAGGTAGCAGCTGACACAGGCAACATCAAGGGGATGTATGATGGTATCAAGCAGGCCCTAGGTCCAACACAGAAGAAAATTGCCCCTCTGAAGTCTGCCACAGGCGAGGTCATCCAGGATCGGGCGCAGCAGATGGAACGCTGGGTGCAGCACTACTCTGAGCTATATTCCAGAGAAAATGTAGTCACCGAAGAAGCGTTGAACAACATTGAGTGCCTGCCTTTGCTGGAGGAGCTTGACAGTGAACCAACCCTAGAAGAACTTCACGTGGCTCTGGACTCCCTTGCCTTTGGCAAGGCACCTGGAAAAGACAGCATCCCTGCTGAAGTCCTAAAATGCTGCAAAGAGATCATCGTCACTGAGCTGCATGAAATCCTCTGTCTCTGCTGGAGAGAAGGTGGAGTACCTCAAGACATGAGGGATGCAAACATCATCACGCTGTACAAGAACAAAGGTGACAGGGGTGACAGCAACAACTACCGTGGCATCTCTCTCCTTAGCGTTGTAGGAAAGTTGTTTGCCCGAGTTGCACTAAAGAGGCTCCAGGTACTTGCAGAGAGCATCTATCCAGAATCACAGTGCGGATTCCGAGCCAGCAGGTCCACCACTGATATGGTATTCTCCCTTAGACAACTGCAGGAGAAATGCAGGGAACAACGACAGCCACTCTTTATAGCCTTCATAGATCTCACAAAGGCTTTCGACCTGGTCAGCAAGGACGGCCTCTTCAAGATTCTCCCCAAGATCGGATGTCCACCCAGGCTCCTCAGCATCATCAGATCTTCCACAAGGACATGAAGGACACTGTTGTCTTCAATGGCTCCACATCAGACCCCTTTGACATCCAAAGCGGCGTGAAGCAGGGCTGTGTTCTTGCACCAATCTTGTTTGGGATTTTCTTTGCTGTCCTGCTGAAGCAGGCCTTTGGAACTGCAACAGAAGGCATCTATCTCCGGACCAGATCAGACGGAAAGCTCTTCAACTTCTCTAGACTGAGAGCAAAGTCCAAAGTCCAGCTGAAATGTCTGCGTGACTTCCTCTTTGCCGACGATGCAGCAGTCACTACCCACTCTGCCAAAGATCTCCAGCAGCTCATGGATTGTTTTAGCAAGGCCTGCCAAGATTTTGGACTGACAATCAGCCTAAAGAAAACACAGGTCATGGTTCAGGATGTGGACTCACCTTCCTGCATTACAATCTCTGTGCATGAACTGGAGGTTGTCCATGACTTTGTGTACCTTGGCTCAACAATCTCCGACACTCTTTCTCTCGATACTGAGCTAAACAAACGCGTCGGTAAAGCAGCTACCATGTTTTCCAGACTCACAAAGAGAGTCTGGTCCAACAAGAAGCTGACGGAACATACCAAGATCCAGGTCTACAGAGCTTGTGTCCTGAGTACACTTCTGTACTGCAGCGAGTCATGGACTCTTCACTCACAACAGGAGAGGAAATTGAACGCTTTCCACATGCACTGCCTCCGGCGCATTCTCGCCATCACCTGGCAGGACAAAGTTCCTAACAACACAGTCCTGGAACGTGCTGGAATCCCTAGCATGTATGCACTGCTGAAACAGAGACGCCTGCGTTGGCTCGGTCATGTTGTGAGAATGGATGATGGGCGGATCCCAAAGGATCTCCTCTATGGAGAACTCGTGCAAGGAAAGCGCCCTACGGGTAGACCACAGCTGCGATACAAGGACATCTGCAAGAGGGATCTGAAGGCCTTAGGAGTGGACCTCAACAGGTGGGAAACTCTGGCCTCTGAGCGGCCCGCTTGGAGGCAGGCTGTGCAGCATGGCCTTTCCCAGTTTGAAGAGACACTTGGCCAGCAGTCTGAGGCTAAGAGCCAAAGAAGGAAGGCCCATAGCCAGGGAGACAGACCAGGGACAGACTGCACTTGCTCCCAGTGTGGAAGGGATTGTCACTCCCGGATTGGCCTTTTCAGCCACACCAGACGCTGTGCCAGAAGCACCTTTCAGAGCGCAATACCAGAGTCTTTCGAGACTGAAGGCTGCCAATACAATATATCCAGCTTCAAGGCTGGAGGAAGAGGATCCTCCGAACATGTGTTGCCTTTGAACCAGTAGTGTCAGGCGTGTTTGCTGTACCTACAGTCCAGGCCAAGCCAGGAGAGTAACAGCAGCTTCAAGCCCATGGGTCCAGCTCCTCCTTTGTAACTATTTCTTAATTTCAGGGTTCAATACAGTGTGATACAGTCTATAATTTTGTCACCAAAAAACTGGTTCAGTGATGTGGGTAGCAGGGTACATGGTGCACTGGCAGGATTAATTTGTGCTGAGCAGTCCTCAGATTGGTTTCCTTGTACACAATCTTAGCTAGGTACATCTGTGTCCAATGCAACACTCAAATGTTTTGCTACCATGGTTACAGGCCAATCTCATTCTTTCCCCCTTGGGGGGGAGTTGCAGGGGTCTCCCCTGGGTGAGACTTCATGCGCTGTCAGAGTGACTTTTGCAACTGCAATAAGGCAATTGCAGCTGGTGGAACGTTAATTTCACCAGCACTAAGTGCTCCGGGATGGGACTGTTAGTCTTGGGCAAGTTATTAATATCAAGCTCAGATCCACAACTGTAAAATGGGAATGAAAGTGACAGCCTCTCAGCCTTGATTGCTGTGAGGATACAATGAGACAAGAATATACTGCAAACTTCCCTGAACAGGAAAATGGATAAAGATAAAATAATAGTGAGTTTTGATCCACCATAATTCCAAGGGAGTCCAGGAATCTGCAGCAGGGGAAAGTGGGGGATGTGGGGAGATGATCTGACATTCTTCTTAACTGGCAGTGAGACAGCAGAAGATAACAGCCCAGTCTGAATCTTGGTCTGCACTGCATCCAGCACAGGGTTGGGGCTGGCTATGGCTTAGCCTGGGGCAAGGCGAATTGGGCTGCTTGGATCTGCACCATCCGAGCAGCCTGGCACTGCACTGGGTCACCCGTGAGTGGGGTTAGGATCCAGCCTAACTACCAGATCCTGGCTCCACCCCTTACCTGGCCCCAGGCTACCCATGGGCTCACCATCTGCCCACCCTCTCCCAACCCCAGAACACCCCATTCTGTACTCCTCCACCTTTGCCAGACCCCAGTGCAGTCCTCAGGAGGTCATTGCAAATCTATCTACTTGTGTTGGCGCTGTGGACGCTTGTCCTTGTGCTGGGCCAGCTGATACTAGAGGGATTTGTGCCAGCCCAGCACCAGCTGTGGGATTGCACAAGTCAATATTGAAAACTGCTCCTTTTCTGATTCTATAAAGAGAGCAAGTAGTTCAGACCTTTCAGATGATCTTGTTTCGGAAGATCGGCTGGACTTGGCTTCACGAGCAGCCGGCCTCTGTGGAATGATAGCAAGGCCATAAGAACATAAGAGCAGCCCCACTGGATCAGGCCATAGGCCCATCCAGTCCAGCTTCCTGTATCTCACAGCGGCCCACCAAATGCCCCAGGGAGCACACCAGATAACAAGAGACCTCATCCTGGTGCCCTCCCCTACATCTGGCATTCTGACTTAACCCATTCCTAAAATCAGGAGGTTGCGCATACACATCATGGCTTGTACCCCATAATGGATTTTTCCTCCAGAAACTCGTCCAATCCCCTTTTAAAGGCGTCTAGGCTAGACGCCAGCACCACATCCTGTGGCAAGGAGTTCCACAGACCGACCACACACTGAGTAAAGAAATATTTTCTTTTGTCTGTCCTAACCCGCCCAACACTCAATTTTAGTGGATGTCCCCTGGTTCTCGTATTATGTGAGAGTGTAAAGAGCATCTCCCTATCCACTCTGTCCATTCCCTGCATAATTTTGTATGTCTCAATCATATCCCCCCTCAGGTGCCTCTTTTCTAGGCTGAAGAGGCCCAAATGCCGTAGCCTCATAAGGAAGGTGCCCCAGCCCCGTAATAATCTTAGTCGCTCTCTTTTGCACCTTTTCCATTTCCACTATGTCTTTTTTGAGACCAGAACTGGACACAATACTCCAGGTGTGGCCTTACCATCGATTTGTACAACGGCATTATAGTACTAGCCGTTTTGTTCTCAATACCCTTCCTAATGATCCCAAGCATAGAATTGGCCTTCTTCACTGCCGCTGCACATTGGGTCGACACTTTCATCGACCTGTCCACCACCACCCCAAGATCTTTCTCTTGATCTGTCACAGACAGCTCAGAACCCATCAGCCTATATCTAAAGTTTTGATTTTTTGCCCCAATGTGCATGACTTTACACTTACTTACAATGTAAGTTTTACTTACTTACTTACTTACTTACTTACTTACTTACTTACAATGATGCTGCATGAGCTTTATTTACGTTAGGGCTCCACAAGATTCAGCCGAGGGGCTTGTTTTTAGTTCCCGCACTGGAGCGTCCACCGTACCCAAATACTCTCCACTTCAAACAGGCAGTTGCTGCATCCTATGGTGGTGGTGGGACGATGAGACAGCCTACAGGAGGCAAGTAAAGACATTCTGTACTCACCTGCTGGCTGGTTGCCAGATCTCCAATGAGTCTCTCTGGACATGCGCCACCTATTTTGGTGGTTTATGTCTGAGGAGTGGAAAGGGGTAGGGAGGGGATAAGATCCTGCACGTGACATTGCTCCTCCCTGCCCAGAAATGCCCCCGTTCCTCCCACTTCCTCTCCCTACCCACCACCTACCTCCACCCCCACTGCCAATTCACCCAGTGGTGGCAGATGCTGCTGCTGCCCCACCGCAAGCAACTGTGCTGTCAGCCTCACTACACTTCCCAGTGGCCTTGGCAGTGTGAGGACGTAGCAAGACACAGTCAGGATCCTGGCGTTTCTGCCCACAGACAGGACTGGGCTGTCCAAAGGGGAACATGCTGAAAAGAATGCCAGAGAACCCTGCTGGGGGTGCTCAAGGTTTCTCTCACCACTGGTTAGTTGCAAGTGAATCTGTCTTTGCCGAACAAAATGAGACCAAGTTTCCAGCCAGCCTTGAGCCAGTTGAGCCGGTTGTTGGGAGGAATATTGCCTGTTACTACAGTGAGCTTAGAACTGGTGGAGGTTCAGGATACGCGTAACTGACAGCAGCCGAAAGGGAGACTCTGTCCTTATGGAGTGGAGAGTGGGAGTGTGGGACAGAAGTATCTGCAAAGTCTGGCTTCTCCATGAAGTGCAATTAAGTTATGAATCAATAAAGACCAGGCTGGGAAAGAGTGAGAGCAACACATGCAGGCCCACCCTGTGATATCTGCTCAGACCGATCACTTGCTATACCCCTGAAATTATAGACAACATCCCCATTGCTTGTAATTAGGGCTGCAACCTTTAATTGGTTTAAAGTTTTAGTTGAGTACTCCACAGAGGTGAAATTTTAATCAGCGGACTGAAAATTAAGGGCACAGTTTTCTCCTCTTTGAGGTAACGGTCCTCAAATGTTGCAGTAACGGGAGGTGATACACAAAAACCGACCTTTCCTGACTGCGACTGGGTGTTCTGGTTTACGTTGTCAGCTGCCTGATATTTCCTTTGGCAGCTTGAAATGGCACTTGTGTAGGAAGGTTTTGATGCAAACACAAATATGTTTTCCTGGATCTCTCTTGGGACTGCTTCTGACAACAGCAAAGGAGTGACACCCAATGGAGGGACCACAATAGGAGCCACAATGAGGGGGAGGGGAGGGGAAGATATTATTATTATTATTATTATTATTATTATTATTATTATTATTATTATTATTATTATTATTATTATTATTATTATTTATATACCGCTTTTCAACTAAAAGTTCACAAAGCGGTTTACAGAGAAAAATCAAATAACTAAATGGCTCCCTGTCCCAAAAGGGCTCACAATCTAAAAAGATGCAAAAGAATACCAGCAGACAGCCACTAGAACAGACAAAGCTGGGGTGAGATGGGCCAGTTACTCTCCCCCTGCTAAAAAAAAGGAGCACCCACTTGAAAAAGTGCCTCTTACCCAATTAGCAGGGGTTGCAGGGATACCGGAATGCAAAATCCCAGATGAGAATGGGAAAGGCCTAGAGTGAGCTTTTTTTGGAGAACTCCCTTCTGGAGATGGTGGCTGATGCCACAGTGTTGGCATTACTATACACATAATTCCAGAAGCCACTCCACCAAATCCATGTCTGCACCTTCACAAGTCCATGTCCCAGTGGACATAGTCACATGAGTACATCTAGCAAGTCCTCTTGTCTTCTAATTACACGACAGATTTCTGTTCCTTGAATGAAAAGCAAGAGTCTATGGTGGGTTTGTGAGGACGTAGCAGCCCTCGCTGGAGATGAGGGCACATACTGGGTGCTGCAGGAAATGGCAGTTTGAGAACCATGGATCTGCACAGCTTTGTCCTGATTTTCTGTTTTAAATATTTGTACAAGGAATTTCAGCATTTGAAAGTATTTTATTTCACTTTGATGATTCCACTTTGTTTCAGTTCTGATAGTTAAAACAGATTTTGACACAGAGAGTTCTTCAGTATCTCAACATGCTGGAAAGAATTATTCTCCTATGGAAATTATACTCAACTGATAAGGAATAGTCTTGTGTGGCATCTTCACTTAAGTTAAATCTCATCTTTTATATGCTCTTCTCACTACTGTGCAAAACTGGTGAGCAGAACCTGCCTGAAGGTCCCGGCTTCTGGGTCACTTCGTCCATAGCTGCCAAAAGTTCTCTTCGTATTCTGGGCATTAGTGATGGGCAGCCCAATCCCAGCCAGGCTCCCTGCCAGCAGAATGCCAATTCAGCCAGCCTAAGTGCCAGCCTGCCAGCAGAATGGGGTGGCACTCCCACTGGTGAGTGCCAAGAAGCTGCCAGAGCAATCACTGTCGGCTGTGCGCACTCACAGGCAGCAGACTACCAGAGCCAGTAAGGTAGTGAAAGCAGAGGGGGTAGGTAAAGTCACTTTAAGTGAGTAAAAGACACATTTGCTTATCTCTCAGTCCCTACCTGGTGTCTGTCTGCCCTGCCACAACCTATACCTCTACCAGTGCACCCCATGGGCAGCTTTTATTTAGGTAGTCAAAGAACACAAGATAAGTCTTTTCACCTGCAAGTTCTTGAGTTCTGTGTACATACAGTGTCCATCGCTACACAGGAGATTAAGCCCTGGAAACAGTCACCGTAGTGACTGGCAACTTATAGCTGATGGAAGTTGCCTGCAGAACAGGTGATAAGATCTTTTTTTTTGCTCCGTGAGGCTATTTTGATAGGAGATTAGCAAGGGCACCCTCTCCGTTCTGCTATGCTACAGGCTGTGGGCAAATCTGGGGTGTGTGTGACAAGAAGCACAGAGCAAGACAGGACTGTGTTTTCTTCCCCCCCCCCAAACACTCCCCTAAGAGAACGTTCTGAATTGTCTTCTGGTACGGTCGAGGCATAGACAGATTTTGGTTCTGCTTCCAATTGCTTCAAAGCAGGGTTCATGACGCAATAGCTGTTGCTAATAAAGCAGAAGAATTTAATCCATTCCCACTCAGGGGTGAAGGTGTGACCTTGATCAGTTTGAATGCTAAAAGAAAGAGCAGCAACCCCTGGACCTCTGGACTACGTGCCTTTGTCCACCACCACACAGTTTTAATTCCCAGGTGGAATCCCAGGACCAGGAAACAAACCAGGCAGGAATAATCTGGGAGTGGCTCTGACTCTCTGAACCTCTTTTCTTCCCTGATCCTCCCCAGTGAGGCTTCCAGGCCAGCTGTGGCACTGAGATGGCTTTGGCAGCACCGGGGGGGGGGGATGACCTCTGTTGGGCAGCCACTGGGTGAGTTTCCTCCTCTGGGTACTTCTTCTCTCAGTGGCATTTGGCACTATGAATCATATATTCTTGCACCTCTGAACATCTGATGGGGGTTATTGGACTCACCTTGGAGGTGGAAAGGTGCACCAAACTAGCTGCCAACAGTGAGAGGGGTTTTCTTGGCTCCTCATTTGGAAGGACTGAGGCTGGCCCTTCATACATAGCAAATTTTATCACATGTTTGGGAAAGACACCTTTATACTCCATGATATTTTCCACTAATTAGATTTTGGCTATGCAGACAATTGCAGCATAGGAATTGTGTTCAAGACTCAAGCGAAGCTGTCTGAAGCTTTGACAAGGCCTCAAACAGCCATTTTCAACCACTGTGCCTTGGCACACTGATGTGCCGCAAGTGATCCACAGGTGTGCCACAGGAATTTGGGGGAAGGTCATTTATTAATAGGGCCAATGGGAGATGTGAGCCCCCACTGGCAGCATGGTGTGCCTTGTCAATTGACAAAAACCTGGTGGTGTGCCTTGACCATTTTAGTGCCTTGTCAGTGTGCCGTGAGATGAAAAAGGTTGAAAATCACTGGCCTAGAAACTTGAGGCTTTGGAGAAGCAGAAGGCCAAGGATGGCAGATAGAATATGCATTGCCATTTATAGAACAAGAGCTGGACTGTTGGGAGGGCTGGCACCAGCATTTGGGGACCCTGGAGCAAAAGCTTTGCAAGAGGGTACAACGTCAATCACCCACCTGTTGTTTTAAGGGATGGGTACCTACATGCCAGCTATCCTCCTGCTGTGTCACAAGTCAGTCCTTCACACCCTGCCATCAGCTGCAGTGACAGTATGAAGGGAAAACATCTGCTGCTGCCACCTGCCTACCCAATCTCCTTGAAAGCCTCCTCCCCACTGAATCTGATGCCTTCCACTCATGGGGCATCAATATTCAGTGCAACAGTAGAAGCACAGTGTGCTCTTCCTGTGGCTCTATTGTACAAATGTTGCTTGCCTCACCCTCAAGTCTGCATTAAGGTTGGGGCATCTGGGATCTGTCAGAGGGTGCCTACCAAGGGAAGAGGTGGATTCTCTGCTGCTGTTCTGAGACTCCCCATAGATTCCTGGAAAGTCAACCATAGATCCAGGAAAACCCAGTGGGAAACTCATCCGGGGTCAGTGTGGGAAGGAGTGTTGCAGTCATGGAGGGTCCCCTTTGTCCTTGGGTGCTATGCAATTCCTGAATGCCCCAATCCTGATGCTGCCTCAGGGCAGGATGACCAGGGACTGTAGAGCACTGGGAGAAGGGGAGGATACCTGCCTCTATTTTTGCTGCTCCATCTTCATGGCCTGGTCAGCATCTCACTTGCTGGATGGCAATGGGAAGCAGCAGCAGGAGCAGACCCTTCCTATTAGCTCTGCCAGGGGGTGACCAGGCATGGATGTGGGCCCCTGTGTGGGCACAGGCACCCTGCACCAGCCCTGCAAGTCCCTACCTGTGGCTGTGTCCCTGATAGTTGGACAGGAAGACATACCTGTAATGAGAGCTGTCCCCTGGGGTGGCTGCCCTGGTCCTGGTGCTTTCGAGACCAGTGTATGGCCATAAGGGATCTTGGCACTGGTTGAGTTGTCCCTGACCCACTCAACTCGAGAGATAGCTCTGGAAGACTGTAATGTACTCTACAGGAAACTGACCTGGAAAAGTGTTCATAAAACTCCCCAGCTGGTGCAAAATGCTGCAGTCAGGATGTGGACCTTGATATTTTTCCATCTTCAAAGTCTTCTGGTTGGGTTTCAGGCACAATTCAAAGTGCTGATGATTACTTCTAGAACTGCAGTGCTTTGAGACCAGGATATTCAAGGATTGCTTTCTCCTGTGTGATCCTGTCTGCTCATTGAGGTCATCAGCTGAGGTCTGCTTTGCCTCCCAACACAATGAGAAGTTGATGGGGAGGTGAGATGCCTTTCCCATTGCAGTACCAGGTTGTGGGGGGACCTTGCCCTGGAGGGGCCAGCTGGGCCCCAACAGCATTTTTGTATGTTGCAAGAACAGCTTTGTAAAGCCATTCTTGGGAGTTAGGTTAATTTTATTCCCCACTCTTCCACCCCACCCCATGATACTAGTTGCTGCTCTTTTGTCTTTCTGTTGATGTGTTTGTAGCAGATTTTTATCTGATTTTATTTTATAACATTTCAATGTGAGTCTTGTAGGCTGCCCTGGAAGGGGGTTGTTTTTGGAAACAAAAAGTGGGAAATCTATCTATCTATCTATCTATCTATCTATCTATCTATCTATCTATCTATCTATCTATCTATCTATCTATCTATCTATCTATTAAAAGATACTTATATACATACATATATTATTGTGGTTATTATTGATTGCAATTTTTAGTCTTGTTATGAGTTACCGTATTAATCTTTTCGGTGAAGAGGCTGAGTAAAAGGCTCATTGGAGACTGGGGGCACCCTGTGGGCCGGATTGGGAGTACCCGAGGGTCGCAAGTGGCCCCCGGGCCAGGGTTTCGGCACCCCTGGGATACAGGAAACCCCACTCCTCCCTCTGCTGTTTTGACCCAGGAGGTCCTCTGAGCACCAGCTGTTTTGACCTAGGACCCTTTCATCAATTCAAAGTTGTCTTGTGGAAGATCACACTTTCCTCTAGGGGTATTTTGACCATAACTGTTCCAAGGTTTTTTGTATCTCAAGCCTGATTTGTACACGTACAAACATGATTTGATTCCTCACTACTTGATTGTGTAGCACTGATTGATGACCAGCCATTTGACAGCCCAATCCCATTCACCAATGCAGCAATGCCAAAATGGCTACTGCTGCATCCTGCGGGAGAGGCAGTCATGGAGGTTTCCTCTGGGTAAGGGAAAGTTCATTCTCTTACCAGCACTCTGACTATTTTTTATGGGGCAAATCAATTCAATAATTACCTAATTACCCAGGGCAACTTCAGCAGCCCCTGGGACTGAGCAGAAAACTAGAATATTTTTTAATGATTTGAACAAAGTATATACAAACCATTTAAAATATGCTCTAGATTTCTGCCCAGTCCCAGGAGCCAATGTCCTGAGTAACTCTAAATACGCACTCTCCAACATTGCAAGAGGAAGACAGAGACACCTTCTTGAACTGGGAAGCACATTGTTTCACATCAGCTGCTGAGAATAAATAAGCATACAAGGAATCATCAATCATTAATAAGTCTTTGGCTAGCACATATCAGACAGTCCATCCTTGGCACTTGGAAACCTTTTAAAAATAATGTATTTGCATCATTTTTCAAAATACTTTACGAGAGGTACATTTTCTTGATGGTGTTTAGGGCCCATTTGTGTGGCCCTACTTTCTACATGGCATTGGACCATCCAGGGTTCAAGGAGTTCCCCCCCCCCCCAGTTCAGGAGCAAACCAGTGATGAAGAGGTAGTAGATCCTTCTGGCCCTGGTGCTACCCTGGTGCTACTGCTGCCCCCTCTGTCACTGTCTCAGATGGTTGTGGGGGGGAGTGCATTGGAATCATGGAAGGAGACAGGATGTGGTGTCTGTGGCGGTCCTTTGCTCTGGTGAATCTGGCAGAAATGGGGCTAAAACTAGGGAATGTGCTGCACAGCTGCAGCCACTAGAGGCGACAAGAGGCAACTCTCTCTCTTCAGGGATATAAGCAACACCAGAAGTAGGGAGAGTTTGTGGGTTGTAGTTGGCATGGAGAGGCGACTTGCTGGTGAAATGGACTGACTTTTTGGTTAACGGACCTACTGGCTTGTTAACTCATGAACTGACTTGTGGTTCTGCTTATCAGACTGACTCTCTGCTAACTGACCGGGACTGTTAACTCACAAACTGACCCATGGCTCTGCTAAAGGACCAACAGACCAGCTAAAGACTTACTGGACTTTTGGACCTATTAACTGGCAAGCTGATCAACAGACTGGTTAATGCACAACTAACTAACTAACTAACTAACTAACTAACTAACTAACTAACTAACTAACTAACTAACTAACTAACTAACTAACTAACTAACTAACTAACTAACTAACTGATGAATGAACTGCCTGGACTGAGATTGCTGGGCGGTGGATGGCTGAGGGGGTACTACTGCATCTGGAAGGGCTGCTGTCTCAGGAACTGGTATCCTGCAGATCCACAGGCAAGTTACCCTTTTCACTAGTGCTGGGGTACAGTGGTAGTAGTGCCTGCTACAGCTGGCTGTGATTAAGCTAGGGGAACTAATTAGTCTCCAAGTGGAGATAGGTTTTCTAGGTCAAGTTTTTAGCAGGAATTTGGCAAGGCAGGGAGGGGGCTCTAAAGCTACCAGCAGGGGCAGGGCAGGAAGAGATGGCATATATGGGGCTCAGTAAGGTCACTGGTGTAGATACAAACTGGAGGACTATTTGTACAGTGAGAAACAGAGATAGCAACAAGATAGCTACTCCATCACAGAGAGACCAGTCAGCTCCAGGACAAGAGCAAAGGCTTCCTAATCCAATCTGAGGATTTGGCTTATTGGGGTCCTTTATGCAAGTATCGTATTGTTCAGAAAGTGGCAAACCAGCAAGTAGCTGGAACTTGGTCTAGATATATCTTGTGGTTCAAAATATGTTTATTTTCTGGAACAAATTTACTTGGTTATTGATTAGATGATGAGGGTGATGAAAAAGAACCAAGCCTTTGGGTGATTAAAAATAATGACTTGGTAACCTTAGGATTCTACACTAGTCCTCAGTGGAGAAAATGTGAACTTTTCCACAAACCCTCCTGGAATTATCTTCAATGATGCAAAGAAAATACAAGCTAATTATAAAAGGCACATTGTCTATTAATATGTTAATGAAGCAGATTTGCTAATGGAGAGATCTGAATTTTAATACCTTTTAAGAGCTTCTTGATTATGTGTTTGTTAGTTGATATTATCATTACAAATTAGCTGTACATGGCTTTACACTGACTAAAGTCTATATTAAGCCCTGGGTTCTAAACAGGTTTAATGAAGCAGGTGAATGTGCCATCTGTAGCACAAACACTGTCACTAAGAAATTCACTTTCAAAGAAAATGCCTGTAAGTTAACCTGAAAATAATGTGGCAAGCACTGCCGTTTATATCCACCACTACAAAATTGTTTTTCAGTTCCTCAGACATGTTCCATACAAAACAGTATTTCAATAATTGTCATGTCTTGAAAAATGTTCTTATGTACTTTTTTTTAAAAAGAGGAATATACATAGATGGGTATAACTCAAGAAGTTAGTCATTGCCTTTAAAGCCCTAAATAGTTTTGGTCCCAGATATCTAAAGAACTCTTACCTCCCCTATAGATCTTCTTTAGATCCCCTATAGATCTAATCTATGAAGATAACTGGGGGAACCCACTCTGTGAACTGATGCCATTGGAGCAGAGTTGGACCATCTATGAGGCCAACTGAAGGGGTTGTCTGGTGGGGCACCCATCTCTGCCTACCTATTTGCCTCTACTTGCCTCACCTTCCTTATGAGGAAAGGCTACGGCGTTTGGGCCTCTTCAGCCTAGAAAAGAGACGCCTGAGGGGGGACATGATTGAGACATACAAAATTATGCAGGGGATGGACAGAGTGGATAGGGAGATGCTCTTTACGCTCTCACACAACACCAGAACCAGGGGACATCCACTAAAATTGAGTGTCGGGAGGGTTAGGACAGACAAAAGAAAATATTTCTTTACACAGCGTGTGGTTGGTCTGTGGAACTCCTTGCCACAGGATGTGGTGATGGCATCTGGCCTGGATGCCTTCAAAAAGGGATTGGACAAGTTTCTGGAGGAAAAATCCATTACGGGGTACAAGCCATGATGTGTATTTGCAACCTCCTGATTTTAGAAATGGGTTATGTCAGAATGCCAGATGCAGGGGAGGGCACCAGGATGAGGTCTCTTGTTATCTGGTGCGCTCCCTGGGGCATTTGGTGGGCTGCTGTGAGATACAGGAAGCTGGACTAGATGGGCCTGTGGCCTGATCCAGTGGGGCTGTTCTTCTGTTCTTAACTACAATTCCCAGGAGGCCTTGCAGGTCTCTTGTTGTCTGGTGTGCTCCCTGGGGCATTTGGTGGGCCGCTGTGAGATCCAGGAAGCTGGACTAGATGGGCCTGTGGCCTGATCCAGTGGGGCTGTTCTTCTGTTCTTAACTACAATTCCCAGGAGGCCTTGCAGGTCTCTTGTTATCTGGAGTGCTCCCTGGGGCATTTGGTGGGCCGCTGTGAGATACAGGAAGCTGGACTAGATGGGCCTATGGCCTGAGCCAGTGGGGCTGTTCTTATGTTCTCATGTACTGCAAACTCCCTCCAGAACTCCCTCCTTCAGGACGTTCCTTGAGCTTCACCACTTCTGGACTGATGAATTCTCACTGAATTCAGTGGGGTTTACCTCTGAGTAAGAGGGCACAGGATTGCACTGCAAGGAAGGGAAATTGTCCGGGAAAATGGCTGAGATCTCTTACCCCTTGGCTTCCCAGTTCAGTTGAAAGTCCTCCAACAAGCAGTTACAGAGACTCAGGTTGTCCTAGGCCCAGGACTTGGAACTGGAGCTGTCATGTTTCTGCCTGCACAAGCTCCACCTCAGAAGGCATGCCTAAGTGGCCATGAGACCTGAGCTCAAGTCAGCAAGTACTGGCAAATGTGAAGCACTCAGGGGAGGCAGTGTGGCCTGGGATGATGCCCAGTGATGCCACCTCAAGTCTGCTGCTGCTGCCGCCTCTGTGCTACAGACAGAAAGCCCAATAGCAAGAAGGAGCTCTTCCACCTGCATGGTCCCTGCATTTCCTTGTTGGAATAAATCATGTGAGGGGCATGGAAAGGAGGTGAATGATTCACTTGCTGTTTGCTTTTGGCAGGCAGAAGGCAGACTGATGCAGCTTGTGTTCACGGTGGGATGGAGGGTGGCAGCAGCAGACTTGGGCTGAAGGGCACCCTGAACCCACTACCCCCTTCCCCCCCTAAAACCCACCACTGATTCAATCTGCATCACCTCGCCCCATAAATGGGCTGCCCCTGCAGACACCAGTGCAAGTTTTTCCTTTCTTGGACTCAGGCTTGAGCTTAAGAGCATCAGTTTTGAACACAGGAAGTTGCTTATTTGGGGTCAGACCATCGCCTTATCGAGGTCAAGATCTTCTGCACTAACTGGGAGTGATTTCCTTGGATTTCAAACCAGGGTTGCTCCCAGCCCTACCTGGAGAAGCCAGGGCTGAAACCCTGAACTTTGTGCATTCAAATTAGGTGCTTTTGATATAAAGCTGCAGTCCCTTCCTCTTAGGAGCATTTTGACTTGCAAGGAAGATGTCTGCTATCTTTTTTTTTCTTTTTCTATTAACACGCACAAACATGTAACATACATTTAGGAGTGCTAAATACCACATACCATTACTAATTAATCATACTATATCTCCTAATCTACTTACTCATCTATTTCTACCTCTTATTGATTTATCCATTTATTTATATAATATACAATAAATTTTCCCTAATGCCCTATACTGTATTTTCTAAATATTCACTTTCTACCAAGCATAAACTAACTTCAATTGCTCATTAATATTAAAACAAAATAATCTAATTACCAAAATTATCACCTCAGCTAATTCAACTCCAATCTAATTACACTTTTTTTCTTTGACATAATAACCACATATAAAACAATTCTTCCACATGTTTTCATTTCCAGCTGTATTTTTTAATACATTCGAATTCATATTTATCAATTTCATGTGTATTTTTTTTTCTTCAAATAAATTTGGAGCATTGTTATTAGCTGAATAAATTCTCCAATTGTCTTTAACCCTAAGATTACCGTTCTTTTTCTTTCTTACTTTCCATTTTTTCTCCTGCAATATCTTTAATAATTTATCTCTATAACAGAATCTGATAAATCCACACTTTCTTATATAGGGTGTGTTCATTCTTCCAGTTAACTGGTATATATTTTCTCCTTCTTGTTCCAACAAATTTTGTGATTTGTGCACTCCTGTTACTCTGTCCATCTTATCTTTCTTAATCTCCATCAGTGCCTCTTCTTCGTCCTGTTGATTATCCTGTTGATTTTCCTCCTTGTTCGCTTTTTCACTCCCTTGTTTATCTTCTGCTTGTTTCTTAACATCTTCCAATTGTTCCTTACAGACATCTATTTGTTGGGAAAGAGTCTCCAGACTGGTTTGAATCTGCGAGGACCAACTCAGCTGTTGTTGCTCCATAACAAGCAATCTCTCCATATTAATCAAGATTTTCTGGAACAGAGTCCATTTTGCAATTTCTCGCTAGTCCACTAGATGTCCACAACATATTATTCTCCTCACTTCCGCCACGTCATTACTACTCTGCCATCCGCATTCCTTACATACCACTTGCAGATAACAGTCCAGTGTGGTTAATGGAGAGAAAAACAAAATGAAAGAAAACAGTCTCACCGTCTGTGGTGCAGAGAAAACAAAGTTCTTTCAAATCTAATGAGAATTATATTTATATCCAATTATGTCCAAGAATAATTCTGGATTTTAGTTCACACCTAAGTTAGAGCTGTAATTATAATCCACCACCAATTTATTCCACAACAGAGAAAAAGAGCACTTTCAAGCTCCTTAAAAAGTATCTCGTTAACACCTCCAATATATCCAGGGCTTTTAGTCAAATCAGTCAATCAGAGCCGGGGACAATACTAACACTTGCTTATCTTAAATTTCCAGTTTGAACTTTACACTTCACGCTTTTTTCCCCCTTCTTATGGCATCTCCCCCTTCTTATGGCATCTCATCTTTTGGACTGACAATCAGCCTGAAGAAAACACAGGTCATGGTTCAGGATGTGGACTCACCTCCCTGCATTACAATCTCTGAGCATGAACTGGAGGTTGTCCATGACTTTGTGTACCTTGGCTCAACGATCTCCGACACTCATTCTCTCGATACCGAGCTAAACAAGCGCATCGGTAAAGCAGCTACCACGTTTTCCAGACTCACAAAGAGAGTCTGGTCCAACAAGAAGCTGACGGAACATACCAAGATCCAGGTCTACAGAGCTTGCGTCCTGAGTACACTTCTGTACTGCAGCGAGTCATGGACTCTTCACTCACAACAGGAGAGGAAACTGAGCGCTTTCCACATGCGCTGCCTCCGACGCATCCTCGGCATCACCTGGCAGGACAAAGTTCCAAACAACACAGTCCTGGAACGTGCTGGAATCCCTAGCATGTATTCACTGCTGAAACAGAGACGCCTGCGTTGGCTTGGTCATGTCGTGAGAATGGATGATGGCCGGATCCCAAAGGATCTCCTCTATGGAGAACTCGTGCAAGGAAAGCGCCCTACAGGTAGACCACAGCTGCGATACAAGGACATCTGCAAGAGGGATCTGAAGGCCTTAGGGATGGACCTCAACAAGTGGGAAACCCCGGCCTCTGAGCGGCCCGCTTGGAGGCAGGCTGTGCAGCATGGCCTTTCCCAGTTTGAAGAGACACTTTGCCAACAGTCTGAGGCTAAGAGGCAAAGAAGGAAGGCCCATAGCCAGGGAGACAGACCAGGGACAGACTGCACTTGCTCCCGGTGTGGAAGGGATTGTCACTCCCGGATTGGCCTTTTCAGCCACACTAGACGCTGTGCCAGAACCACCATTCAGAGCGCGATACCATAGTCTTTCGAGACTGAAGGTTGCCAATACAAATGGCATCTCAGCAGGGAGCCAGCAGCTTGATTGCAGATCACTGCACCTCCCCCAATACTGTCACAAATGGTTAGATTCCTCTGAGAAGAAAGCCCCCCCCCCCCCAGTTGGGCTTTAAGTTTCCCAGATACCTGCACCGATGAAGATCTTGTCTCTCCTAACAAAGATCTTCAGGTCCTCTTCAGACCTGCAGTATTTGGGGGAAAACAAACTGTCTCCCAGGAGCTCCTGGGGACATGTCTCTTCGTCCACTGTTGGCTCCTCCTCCTCTCAGATGTCTGCTGTCTTGAGTAATCACTGAGAACTGATCCACTCTGCAACAGCAGCTGCCAGCAGACTCCCTCCATTCTGCAAACAGCTCACCTCCAGCAGCAGTCACCAGCAGCAGTTGCCACAAAGACTGCAGAGAACAAAACTGGCATGGTTTTAAATCAGCATTTTCCCCTTCTGAGATTAGTCTTTGTGTGTGTGGGGGGGGGGGTGGAAGATTCTGTTTTGTGTTCTGCTGGTTGGGAAGCAATGTTCCTGGTGCACAATTTTTTCTGTGTTTGCTTCTGCAAAGCTGAGGCAGAGGGAAATATGGGGGTTTGGTGACAGGTGAGTTCCAAGGTCAAATGAAGGGAGCAGCATTTATGAAAACAAGTTTAATTTTTCCCTCTTCTCTTGGATTTGTAAATCTCCCTCCACCTCAGTTTTCCATGAGAATTTAAAAATAAGCCTTTCTGGGTCCAACTAAAGACCTGTCTAGTCCAGTATCTATTTTCCAACAGTGGCCAACCACATATTTCTGGCAATTCCGCAAGCAAGGAATGATCGAGATGAGAGACCTCCTCCTGTACCAGGGGCTGGTGTTCAGGGCCCTGCAGTGTCCGCGCAGGCAAGTTCAATTTATCCTAGGCAAGTCACTGAAGTGGGACCCACCCGCTATGAATTTGCCTAATTCCCTTTATCATCCAAGCAAATGTCGATCTTGAGGTCCTGTGCAGGTGAGATCATTCTGTAGTTCTTTCTATAACACTATTCATTCTGTCTGCCCTGAAGTCAGTTCTAGTTCCCTTTATTGGTGAAGCCTGAGTTCTAGTGTTGGGGGAGAAGGAGAAATATTTATCTCCATTGATGTCATGGGCCAAGAGCTCTCACTAAACTCTAACCAAAGTATCGCCATTTTAAGATCAGTTCTAACTCTAACTGCTTATTAGCAGTTCTAACCCTAAAATGCTTATTAGCAAGAAACTGTGAGCCACCCCTGACCCAGTGCCTGGCTCTCTAGTGCCCTAGTCCTTGAAGACTAGACAGAGCTGGTCTGCGTTAACTTGCCAAAGCAACAACTGAGTGTGGCAGGGATGGAATTTTACAGGACCCTTTGTCTTTGCTTGTCTATGTTTGAACTGAGTATAAAAAGCTAGCTGCGTCTAGCTACACTTGCGCATGATCGGAGGCAACTGGCCTCCTTGCTGCCTTGCTTTGGTACCAGCAATAAACAAGCTGTTTTCTGCTATACCTTCCCTATGAGTTTTAGTTTGGGATGTAGAACTCCGGGTCACGAACCTCACACTGTCTTTAGGTGAGTCAATAATAATAATAATAATAATAATAAACTTTATTTATACCCCGCCCTTCTCCCCAAAGGGACCCAGGGTGGCTTTGACCCAGAGTCAAAGGCAACACCGTCCTTTTCATTCACATTCATAACGTTGTGCATTTCTATCATACTTTCCTCCTGTATTATCTTTCTTCTAACCATGTTGCCACCGCTCCAAACTGTCCTTACCTGTCTTCTGGATTCCTGCCCATGGTGCTCTGTTCCTAAGCTCAGAAGTTGCCCTAATTCTACTTTCTGCTTGTCTCTTTAATGCTTCCAACTTCCAGTGCATTCTCAAGTCCTTCAGGTTCTGACTCCAAGAAGACAGGGTCCTTTTTTGAATTCTTCTTTATGGATTTCAGGGTGGCACAAATGTGCCTCTCAAGGGAATAAGGCCAATTGGTCTGTGGTCAGAGGCAGAGGAGCTTTCTGCCCTGGTTTTAGGTATCAGTGAGGTTATCTCCTTTCCTGAGTCATAAATATAATTTATACACGAATTGGGTTAGGACTTGGAGGGCAATTAGCACATTAGCCATATTTTCAAATAGTTCTATTTAATTATACATCTCTGTATTTCAG